>NC_046225.1:12838236-13041715 GCF_009819885.2 Catharus ustulatus
ATGTGTCTTTTAAAAAAAATAGTCTTAGTTCTCGTTTTTATTAATTACTAGATCTTGTGAACCGTTATATTTCAGAGAAACAAGTCAGACAAGATGTCTGCTTATAATTAAAGTGATGAAGAAACATTGAAATAATGTCTCAATTCAATAAAACTTAATAAAAATTAAAATAGAACACATGTGCTGACAACAAATAATATGAACATGCTTGAAATACATCAGGTAGGAGTCAAAAAGGACACTGAAAAACCTGCAGACTGCTGATATCCTGAATGGCCCTACACAGAGTGAAATGTTTACCTATCAACCTCTCCTATGGAAATTTATGTATATGAAGCCTCTGGGAAATGATCTTAGCTTAAATTGAAATTGTTACATCCACGGGGAGACAAAAGTGCCCATGGGGTTTGCTTTGTTTATGTCTTATTAATTGAATTCTAAGTAGAAATGAAAAAGGTTGGCATTTGTTAAAAAAAAAAATAAAAAATAATTAAAAAAAAGGATTGACATGAAGAGAGAGAAAAACCAAAATCAATTTCTTAATGTATTGAATAACATCACTCCTCACAACACTGTATGTACCTTCAAACTAGTGAAATATGAGAAGATTTCTGTTTCAATATTTTTACTGTTTAAAAATTTGCTTTTGCTGACTGTCACAAACTCTCAAAGGTGACAGAAAAAATAGTTCTTTCTAACCAACACTCTGTTTCTCCAATTGATCTTTAATCTCTTTTTTTTTTTTAAATTGGGACCAAGCAGCAGACGATAAAATGAAAGTCAATAAACAGGTCAGCTTCTCTCCAGCCCTGTGGGCATTCCTACTTTTGTCTAAAGAAATCCTAAACCTCCAGTCATATGGCAAATGTCCTGGCAAAAAATAATGATGGCAAGTTATAAAAAAGGATTGAAGTGCTAAGAGAGTTTGAAAAACAGTCCTTGCAATGAAAAGTTTCAGATAGGTGACTGTAAAATGGAAAGGCAGCAGGTTGTTTCCATGAACTGTGTGCAGTGAGAGGCAGGACTGGGTGCCTGAGCTTGAAGCCATCCTGGGGCTACCTTGGGCTCATTGCCCATGGCCACATTCTCATGCGAAGGAGAATCCATGGCAATCCATGGGATTTTGTCCATTTTTATGAATGCCAGATGTTTCACCTCCAGGTGAATCAGAACGCCCCTGCAGAACGCTGTCCAAGCGCGCACTGAAGGTGAAGTTGCACTGACATTTCCCAATAATTGACAAGTGCTCCAAACTCCAGAGAAGTATTGGAGTTCTTAGGTGAGCTCATGTTTCCAGCTGGCTCAGGGGCTGACACCTCCCAAGGCGTGTTTTGGATGCTTTGCTGTGTTTGTGCCCCTGTGGCACAGCGGCTGTTGCCCTTGCTCACGCTGATCAGTGTGTGGGACAAGTCCATCCGCGTGCTGAGTCACCACATTAATCAGTGCCTTGCTGCCTCTTGTCTCCTCCCTGCAGGGAGGCAGGAAACACACTTGGTATCCTTGAAACTGGGATCCAGGATGTGAACAGGATGTTGAGCTACTCATCCTCCGAGCACCCCGATGCATAAATCTCCTGGGAGCACCAGCTGCGTGCGAAAATCCTTTTTCACCCACGTGCTTCAGTGGGTGAGCACTGATGTCTCACTGATGTCATTGCTCTGGAGCCAGATGAGATGCACTGTTTGGCTGAAGGAAGCCTCTTGGGTGCCAGCTGATTTGCAGGTAGCACTGACCTACAAAGCCCCAAACAAGCCTTCTCTGTGTTCACGTCCCTTTCTCTCCCTCTGCGAGTCAAGGGCAATGAAATAGTTCAGGCACACAGTTAAAGAGAGCTCCTGGGCTTGAGCAGGCTTTTTAACTTCTACACAGAGACATTCTAATCATTTATCCAAAGCAAGGAAGGGACAGACATTTCCAAAACTGAAATAGAGGCATCATTAAGAGTACAGTATACACAGATTCTTGCTCTGAATAGCTTGAGTAGTATGCAAGCTCGCTCCAAAAAGCCCAGATTTTGGGGAGCTCTTGGGCTGTTGGGTTCAAGGTCCCTCTCAGACACCAAGTGGGAGCTGCACGAGGGACATTGGGGTAGAAATATGTGTCTTTGCAGCAGCAGAGGGACATCAGTGTGGAATCTCTCATTCTTCTGGCCTGCACAGAGGGTTCCCCAACCAGTACATCCTTAATTAAAGGAGAACCTTTGAGCAGCTTCATCTACAAGCTTTGGGCCGGCCCAGGAGGCCGTTCAGTTGTGTCACATCTCCAGGCTTTCTCCCCACGCAGCAGTTCCTCCAACATGCCAAGCATAATCAGGCAAACTAACCATGAGGTCTTCTGGGTGGCAATCAGGCTCTTTCCTCACTTTCTTTCAGCAGCAGCAGCAGGGTGAACAATCCTGCCAAGAGGAGGTGGGTGAGCCGAACGACTTCAAGTCGCTGCTGGTAAATTATTAATTCTCCAAGAAGCTTCTGAGAGCTGAAAGGTAGAGAGATGTAACCTCCAAGCGTCTAAAGATCATTTAAGAAGGACTTGTTCCTGATGGGGACAGGGGGAGAGACAACATTATATGCAAAGTGCTGACCTGGAGGCAAGTTGAGCAACTCTTGCTTTCCTGGAAGATTCTGAATTTGCCAGAGTTGTGTGCAATCATATTTAAAAAAAAAAAGGGATTACAGACTTTGGCCAGAAATGGTGCTAAACCAATCCTGATATCATTCCCTTAGCAGACTGCTGCATAATTGTTTGTCTCCCCCTTAACAGCAATTGAGAAATCTCCCAGGTGAGCACCACCAGAAGCCTCTCCTGTCCATCAAGGCAGACTGGCCCTCCTGGCTCAGGCTCAACAGCCTCCAGTCCTGTATTCATTGGCACTACGAGACAATAAGGTTTATAAAATAAGGCTGATGGCAGCAGCTCTGGTAATCCTGCCCTAACCTGTGCTAAAATGACACTGTGTGAAAATGCCAGCCCTTGCAGGCACAGGCTAGAGTGTTAGAGGCTTAATGCCTGGTGAACACTAGACTGTAGGAATTCAAATTAAAAATGGCTGGAGAATCCCCATTATCATTGTAACTGAGAAGTAGGAGGGTCTTAGCTTGTGTCCTCCCACCTCAGCACCCCAAGCCTCAGGCTGTCTGAGCCCTCATTAAGACTTCTTTTGAACTGCATGGTGGGTCTGATGAATTAGAGAATTCATATTTCCCCATGAAGATTTCAGGGCAACCAGGTACACTAGGAAATTAATTTTGTACATTGTTTGTGTCAGATCCTGGATACTCCCACGAGTTCTGATTCCCCATCAGAAATTCAATCCAAGCCCCCTGCAGCAGGTAGAGTTTTGTGATACATGGGAAGTCACCTTCATGTGTGATGCACCATTTAAAGCTCACTCAGAAGCACACAGTAGAACCTGTGCAACTCTGAGAGAAACAATAGAGTTAAGGCAGAAAATCCAGATTTGCTACTAATGTAAATGATGAACACTTCACTGGAGCACTCTAAAACAAAGGCAGCTTTAAAATTCCAGATCACAAAGTCACACCCAGCTTTAGTTTTCATCCTACAAACAATGAACCACTGTCATCCTCTCATCATACCCAAGGGAGAAGAGAGCAGAGCAATGCTTACATTTGTTTGTATATGCCTAATCTGGAGACAGATGGTATGTTGCTACACATCAGCATATTCAATTCCTTACCTTTCAAGGGCCCCTGAAAACAGAAATGTCTGCTTACTGGTTTGTACAGATGCTCAACTAAACAGCAAGCATTGTGAATTTAATCTAGAGGAGGCAGCTACTGAAGGAAGTATTCAAAATGCACTTGGAGGGACGGTATGAACTAGTAGTACAGGCTAAGGTTGTTATGCATAAATAACATTTCTCTTAGAATATTCATGGCTTGTAGCTGAATCAACATTCCAGCCATAACAATTGGTTTGACCAGGCCAAGTCAAGTGGTACATTGACTTGTGTCTCAAGAACTGAGCATCAATAAAAGCAGGAACAGCAGCAACTGGGTGAGGGAATTCATGCTCTGGGTCTGTTCTGTCACTCACCTTGATGATAGAATCACCCCTATAGAGGTTGTTTCCTGACTACCAGGACAAATTTAAGATCTTGCATCCCTGCAGAGCAGCAGAGAAAGGCTGTGGTTTTGATCCAGGTGAAAAATAACAGATCTTCACAGCAGCCTTAGGTAGGCACCCTGAGCTGCTGGTGAGGTGCAACATCCCAGCTCAGTCTCTGCTGCCATGCCCTTGCCTGGCTCTCAGCAAGGTTAATAAAGCACACTGGAGCACAGAGGCACATCCCACCTTCAGACATGCCCTTACACACCGGTGTGCAGCTACATGCCATCACCTGGCCAGCAGAACGTGGCAGCTGCAAATCAGCAGCTCCTTTCAGGTACCTGTTGGCTGAGCACAAGCTCTCTGAGCATCACAGCCACCTGTGCTAGGACTGGTCAGCTGGAAATGTTCCTGCACTGCACCAACAGGTGCCCAGCAGAGCCCCAGAAATGTCAGCTCTGCAAAGTGGCCTGGCAGGACAAAATCATTCAATTCTGGCACAGGAAGGGTTTGGGATGAAGGTCTGACTGATGCTCTTTGTGCAAAGCTGAGCAGAGTCTAATGTCCTTATAAATCCTCTGCATGATTTTAGATCTGATGAAAGCTAGACTGTCAGTTCAGCACAGGAAAAATTCATCCATGTGCTGGATATTCTATGAGGCTGTGTGCCTTCCATGCCAGAATATGGTTTCAGTGAGACTCAGTCACTCTGCCCAGGGAAGAATTCCTCTCTAAATAAAAGCAGCTCTCCAGCAAGTAAAATCTCCTAGAAATGGTTTGCATGACTGATATGTCACATGGTACACCATGAACTGTATTTCCCCCCAGGTAATCTGCCTGAACAAAGACTTGCCTTTGTCTCAAGTTATTTTGCCTCCTTGTATCTCTCATTCTTCAGCAATGCTGGAGAGATGCCGTGAAGCTTTGCTATATTGTGCAATGTTGTCAAAGAAATTTATGGTCCAATATTTTGGTTTTTTGGAAGGCTTCTCCTCCCCATTCTGCTTTAGCAAAGAATTTACTCTGGTCAAGGTCATGTGAATTTTGGGAGTGGGGATACCTGACTGACAGGATACCACAGTGTGCCCCAGAAACATATTGCCTTTCAAAATACATGACAACAAGGTATTAAACCCATACTCAACCTGCAGCTTTTCAATTCCATGTTTGACTGGATTTTCACTCTATACAGACAGAAATTTGGTAGTTGCTTCAGAAATTAAAAAAAAAAAAAAAAGGATAAAAATTGATAAGTTAGAATAAAAGCATGAATCCATATCAATCACTCACAAAGGTTTATACACAGATAGGTGTGTGGGAAAACTGGAAGAACTCAATCAAAACTGATGTGGAGGAGAAATGACTGGCTATATTGACAATGAGGGATAATAACTATAGAGATACATGGCAGGAAGACTTACAAAAGGGAGCCTCAGAACTAGTGACATAATTTGAATGAGAAATGTCTCAGGAAAACTTAAATGTCATTGCTGTTCAGGTTGTCAACAGTAATGCTGTCATTTAGGTAAATGCTACATTATTTTATTACAAGCCTTTAATTACTGTTCTTGCATTCTAAATATGTTTTGTTAAGCTCAACATTAAGGTGACCCATTATTATTTATTAAAGGCAAAATGGCAGCATAATAGCAGGCTAGTCCAAAAAATCCTCAGTATTGTGATGCATTCATGGAGCCCACTCAGGACAGCCACGCTGAGTGCTTCAGTTCCTCATCAGGTCTGTTGTTTGCTTTGTCTGCTCCTGTTTGTCACATCTTCCCACGAGTATGAAGCTCAGCTTCCCTCCATACATCAAGGGCATGATGGTGTATTTCTAAAGACTGTGGAAAACTGATTCAAAAGCAGTGGCCATCAGTTCCAGGGTGGACTCATGGCAGAGCCCTGGCCCTCCAGAACTTGGATTTGATGGCAATCACTGAAAGCAATCCGTGTGCTTTCCAAAAGGAGGCTTCACACGTCAGCAGTACTCCTTAAGGAGAGGTTGCATCCCATAGCTCTCCAGCCCAGGCTTCCTTAAGGACATTAATTCATCAGTCTACTTCATAACTGACAGCTGAACTGTGAACTTTGAGGGGTTTTTTGCACTGTCTGTGAGATTGTGCTTCCAAACCCTCAGACAATGCAGTGGAAAAAAACTGGAAAATGCAGTTATACCTCAGCCCCATCACATGACTCTTCTGTTCTTGACCCCAAGTTCACATTCAACTTAACTAAGAGAATGAAACAGATATATAACAAGGGAAAGGGGCCTGGGGGAGGGGAGGGATAATGGCCACATGCTGCAATACAAAGAAGAACTGGAGCAAAGCATTAACACGTGAAAATCACAATTCAAGGCAGGAATAAATCAAATGGGCTGCAAAGACTGCAGTGTATCCGAGATACCTTCTGTGAGGTAGAGAAAAGAGGCCATCCAGGGATTTGTAGAAGGGACAGGTTTCAGCCCTGGAAAAGAAAAACCAAAACATTCTATCGAACAAGTAACAAATATCACCCTTTGATCTAGTTTTCTTACTTTGCTGTTTTTTTCTTGACCTGCTGCAATTTTACAATGAGCTCTACAACTTTGTGGCTGGTCTGTTCCTTGAAACAAACTGACTCATCAAATGATGCACTTTTACTGCTGTTTGCACTACTGTAACAGCCTTATCTACAGTACAATAGTTCACTGCACTACCTGAATAAATAAAAAAAAAGCTACTGAGTCAAAGCTGTAAGTCAAAGCTACCGAAACCAGAAGGATATTTTCATTTAGGGGTCCATAAGAGAACTTGCATAGTGCACTAAGTCCTTAATAGACTTTTTGTGTTTTTTCCATCCAAAGTATAAAGGATTCAATCCTCACTGGATTTACATATGTGGAATATTGCATATGAGACTCCTTCTGTCTTCCAGAAGACTCAGTGTGAAACACAGAATCCAGACCGGAAAGAGGAAGGATGTTGGGGAGAAGACAACCTGAATTTGGTCATAAAAGTGCTTTTGCACAGACCAAACAGAAAGGACACGGCAAAGTGGTGAGAGGAATTGCAAAGTATGCAAAGAGTAATAAAAATGCAAAGAGTAATATCAGACAAGCTGATACAAAGAATATACTTAAGTCCCTCCAAAATTTATTCCCTAGTCTCTGTATGGAGACTTTTTTTCAGCAACATCCCAAATGTTGTATAAGACTGAGCATAATTCCTGCACGTAGCTCTGCCCTGAATCTTTCAGGCTGTTTTGTTCAGTGCTCAGCACCAGGCAGACATTTCAAGTGTACATGAGCAGAAATAGGAACAGGACTAAGTAGTTAATGGGAAGCAATTTTTATTGTCTAATTTCATAAAATATATCAGTATTTAAGAAAGCAAATTATGACTGTAACTGACAGTCATGGATTTGTTCAAGGTTGAGCACAGCCCTGGAGTCAAAGATTAAATAGCCTTTGCCTGATATGATTTATCATCATGAACCTGTGGCTGTAATGGCAACCAAGGAGTTTTTGGCCAAGGAGAGAATAACATACAACAACTCAGCAGAGTTCCAGTTACTTTAAATGTCTTTTCTCTTTAAATATAGACCATCCATATGAATATCTACTCATTGTTCCATAAGGGTCAATTATGAGCCCTTCGCAATTATTCTTCCAGCCTGTGGGGCTCTGTGGTGCCTTTTTTCCTCCCACATTTGGAGCACAGTTCTGAAATGTTCATTTACAGAGAAACCCTCCACAGTGAACAACCACACGATTTCATTTCACTTCCAGTGCTGAGCTAGGCACACATGAAAACAAGTTAACAAGTGCAGGTTTTACACATAATGATGACACTGATCCATGTAAATGGGACTTGTAGCAATTAATTACTTTGATCAGTAAGTTTTTTAGAAAATCAAAATCACTACTGATATAAAAAATAAACTCGAATCTCTTTGCTCTTGAGAGAAGTGACTGCTGAGGTCTCTGGCTCCTGAAAACAACAGTACTATTCCTTGTTTGGAAAAATTTTGTTCCATGAAATGTAGCTATCCTCCATGTTATGAATAGCTGTTTTTCTTCTTCATTTGCATGAAGGACCTCTCTTAAAAATATGCAAAGAAAAGTAGCAATACTTACACTGGAGATTAAAAAAATAAGACATTTAAATTTCTAAAATACCTTAAAATTAAAACTGAGCAGAGGTCAACCAAAGTAAGTAATTTTTACTAACAGGAATGAAACCCAACCCGTTGAGTTGTCACCACTAAAAAACAGCAATAAAGAAGTTTTCATACAAGGCAGACTAGAATATGATGTATCAGGACATGTATGAAAAAACGAGCCAGTTCTGAATGTATGAAAGCATTACTGCAGTTTTCTCAGATGTTCATGCTGACTTTTGAAGGGGATGTTTTCCCCCTCCCAGGGCAGCCTGAAAATATTGCTCTATCTAGTACAAACAGGCCATTATACACTGTATTAAACAAATCCAGCAGTGTTTGGTAGACTTGATCATTGCCTACTTTTGTGTCCTTTGGAGGAGCTGTGCCATAAGCTCTCATTTTCCCAGCACTCCAGGAAATGTCTCCTCCATTTATGCCCTGAGTTACTTCAGAGGAAACTTCTGTGTGAAAGCCTAATGAGAGCAGCAAAACTCATTTTGATGCACTCTTGATGTGCAGCGGGCTCTGACGTAAGTTCTCACAGCCATTTCAGCATAAAGAAAAAATCATTCCCACGTCTGCTTTTTTTTATTACATATTAAACCTCAGCTCCCAAAACTGTGATCAGAAACAGAAGCAATGACCAATGTGTCTCTGATAGTAATGGAAAAACAGAAGCCACACATAGATGCATCTGGAAAGAAGGAAAAAAACCCACAGAACTGTTCTTCTGAGTCATTTGGGTAAAATCATATTTTACAATAGTAAAAAAAAAATATATTTAGATTCCATTGTACTGACTGGAAAAGTATTCACCAGGTGCTCACACTGAAATTCATGCTGACATGGTTGTTTAATTACTTACAGTGAATTAAAGGATCAAAGTCCTGAGGAACAGAAAATAAATTCTCTAGTGATTTAGAATTATGAATTTTACTAAAACATTCTGAAATATTCAGCTTCATTCCCTTTCCAAGTCAACAAATAAGGCAGGGGCAAAAGCTCCCTCTCACAGGCGTTTGTTCTTTAGTATGAAATTAGTTTTCATTTACCTTAATTTGTTCTGTTTGCTGAGAATTACTGCAGTTATTAAAGCTCAGACTTGAATTTTAAGATCAAATGACTTTCTCATTAATTTATAAGTATAATAATCTCACACACCAGTGGCATCTTCCTTTACCAACATCTACATATCTCCTGTTAATCTGTGGAATGGCAAGTTGCCTACATTGTCTGTGAATATTTACATTTGTCTGTAGTCTGGGGAGTGCACATTATATTCCTTGTGGCTGGGCCATCCCAATCCTTGGTCTCAACTTTCAAGTTAAGGAAGTAACTGGAGAAGTAAATGATGTGTATAATATCTGCTTCCCAGACTTATTAATGATAATATTAGAAGGATTTTTCAAAAGCAATAGATTGCAGGGCATAGTTTTCTCCTGAAACTGAACATGCTGAATTCAGAGGTATTTGAAAGTTTTGCCAACAAAAAGTTTTTGCTAATGGCCTTAGCTATCTTGTTTGCCTTAAATAATTTTTTATAAACCTTTTACTATCCCAAACAACACATTGTCTGTTAAGAATGCTGACAGAGCTGGTCAAGGACTCCTTAAAAATGAACAAAGATCACTTCTGATATCAGGACACATGAGCTGCTGGTGGGTTCCCACTTCAGCATAATGGAATTAGGGAAGCCCTAGGCAGGTTTTAATTGCAAAAGGTAGACTTTCAGGTAACAAATGGAATGGAGGTCCCACAAACAGACTCAGCTAATTAATTCATAGAGCCTTTGAGTACTATGATACTACTCATCAACATCAAACCACTCACACACAGGGGGATGACAAAAATGCTGAGATAAACTCCTGAACTCCCAGAAAAGAAAAGCATGAGAGCATGATAGAAACATCACAGACAAGAAAGCACAAACCTGATCTCTAAATGAACATGAACAAAACCAGCATCAAGAACAGTTAGCATGTGAAATCAAAGGATTTTACTGTTGTACTACACCACTGGAGAAAACGGATGGCTTTGCAATACCTGTGGGAACAGATAAGAATTAATGACAGCACGGGAAAGATGAAAGGCATTAACTAAGTATTCTGGCAATGTGTCCTCCTCACCTTGACCTACAGTGCAAGGCAATACAACTCACTTTTTGCATAAAATACTTAGCATGTCTCATAAAATGTTTATAGGGAGTGTCAGCCAAGGTAGAGGAAGACTACAGAGAAATGAAACCCCCAGAGCAAGCCATAAGCAGTTGAGATAAAAGTTTGCACAATTTCCTGTTCTCCCTTTTCTGTCCCCACCTCTTGTAAAATCTGCAGATTTTTCTTCTTTTTTTCCACTCCTTTATGCCTTGTTTCACACTTTAATGTCACAAGCTAATGTGAGATGTCATGTATTTATTATTTTAATTTACTTATCACATAAATTTATTCTTCTGGCTGCTGCTGAGTTGAGTTCACAGCAGAAAGAAAGATCCTGTGCACCTGGCAACCTCCCAGTTTTGTGTGACCCTGGTAAATTCAGTGCTGACATATTCTCCAAAAAAAAGCGAAATTTATCCACTATTCTGCAAGACTTGCAAACAATTTTCTTTGGCATCTCTGCATTCAAGACCCAGAAAATAGACATACTTAGTTTCTCCTAAGGAGCAACTTTCCTTAGCCTTTCTTCTTCTGCTGATTCCTAAAACTATAAGGAGAAAGGGAGAAATTGGTGGGGAGAGTGTGAGGAAGACAATCTCTTCTGCTGAGAGGGTGCAGGTTAATAACAGGACACAGGTCAAACAGCCTCACCTCCCCAAGACCTTCTGGAGGACTGGGAATCTGAAGCTATTCCAGCAGCAGAGCCGTGTGGAATGAGCTACAGGAAGTTTTCATTTTTATAATGTCTAAGGGCAATTTTACAGTTGGGTTCAGATGCAGCAGCTGTGTGGGAAACAAATAAAGGAGATAACAAAGTCTTGGGAGGTGCAGTGCATCCACAGGGCCAAGTCCATCCTGCCAAAGTGTCCCTAACTCTGATGTCAGTGGAGCTGTGCTTCTGTCAAGACTGACTTGGGCCCACTTGCAGCTTTTGAACATGCCAAGCTACACCTGGTAAAATGGGAAAGTAAGGAGGAAAAAGTTATAGGAATGGTGACAAGCTACCATTAAAAGACAAAAAAAAAAAAAAATATATATATATATATCTGAGCAAGGAGCAAAAGCCAAAAATCCAGCAGTGTGTTGAAACAAGTAAGAACGCAATGGGCCAGGGCAGGGGAGCTAGAAGTCTGCCCCTGGAAAGAGAAGGGTGTTTTTCACCTGGAGTTGTTTAGTTGGGATGGAGTATCCCTAGGACCAGGTCTCTCTCTATGCAGCTGTGGAGTTTGGGTTAGAATTTCTAGAAATCAAGTTTCATTATGAAAGGAACCAAAACAGCCCACACCATGGGCAGGGATTAACCTCAACACAGCACGCTCCTCATCCTCCTGGCCCATCACCAGGATTGAAAAGGGTTTGCCTGAAATCCCAGTCTTGACAGGTAGCAGCCATCACTTCCTTATGGAACAAGGTCTCTGCTGGTCATCATTTTGGGATGTAGGTGCTCTGTAATCCAGCAGTTAGGTCTTCTAAAGTAGAGCAGCAACTCCTTGTTAAATAAACTCTAGTGGCTGAGGAAGGGGGAGAGAAAAGATTTGGATCTTTGCACTCCCTCCATCTAAACGGGACTTTGCATCCAAAAATGCAGGAATATAACCAGGAACCAAAGATCCTCCTCCATTTCAGGGATGCATATTTTGCTAATTCTACCTGCTTACGTTCCTTGTACTGAGTGGGACAGGATGTGTCCAAGAAGCACAGAGTTAGGGTAGCTGTTTAATTAGCTGGGTCATCCATTCATCTAAGAGCATGAACTGGGGAGATTGAGTCACAGTCAAACTTCCACCGTGGGTTGCAGAGCCCTGGCTGTGGTACTGTAAACAAGAACTGAGCACCAAGTGGGATGAACACTGGAGTCTTAAATGCACTCCTCCACTTAAGGCTCAGAGTCCTTTCAAGGATTGTATTCGGAAAAAAACGCCACCTTTGCCATGTCTACTAGAGATATTAATGCCGCATAATTCTGAGATTTCATGACTTCTGTGTCATTTTATTGGAAAATAAAACTTCCTTTCAGCCACTAATGAGGATGAAGTATTTATATTTAATAAAGTTTAAGTGGTAGTGGAGAAAAACTGTTTCTTAAATTGAGACTTCAGCTCCTTCTCAAACTGTATAAGACCATTTATATGCTGAAGGAAGTCACTGCAGAACCCAGCCATCTGTGTAACCCTCCATCTCTATTTTGCTTATGTGAATTACGATGGAGATTTACAGGAATCTGTGGTCTGCAGAATATCTTTGTTTAAAGTATAATTGTCATGGATCAGCATGAATTCTCCTCTGAAGAGGCCCAAGCAACCAGTGCAGATAAATATTCCAGACAGCACTTTATTTTCCACCTGATATTCTCCTGCTTATGTGCATGAAATGGGACAGGGCAAGGCAGACCAGGAGGTATTTTGTGAGGTAGGAGAAATTAGCTAGCCAATGTAGTTATCAAATAGCTATTTTAAACAAGTATTGAACCTCTTGTGACTTAACTTTTTGGTGATGAGACATATGCAAAACAAGTTTTATATGGAAAAAGGTACAATGCTTTATGTGTCTGCTGGGAAAATAAATGGAAAGCTGAAAAAAAAGAAGTCAGCACATTTGACTTAATGCAGAGGTAGTTTTTATTTCTCACTTCATGTAACCTCTGAGGACTTATTTAATCAATAATGGTATCCCATTTGATCACAATATTCCATCCTTTTTAATATGGGGATAATAACTACTCCCCAAAAGGTGCCTGGAAAGAAGGATGCTTATTGAACAGGTCAGCCTTGAGTTCTGCTGCCCTTTCTGAATATAGGTTTCCTTCCTAATGCTTCTCATGAAATGGCAATCATCTGGTAAGGAAGGGTATGTGCTTTGTGTATTCCTGCTGGAAACAAGTATGTTCTCATATCACACATATATTTGTATAATATTTGTGTATATGTGTGTGTGAATATATATGTAAATAAATGTGTATAAGTATTGACAAGCTGTAAAACAACATGATTTCTCCTTTGTCTTCTGAATCCTGATATATTAAGCTTGTGGTGGGCTCCTTGAAGGTGAAGAGCTCTAGTGCAAATCTTCAAATAACCTTGGTTTTACCAAGCTGTCTTGTTTTCACAGTGGTCTGTTTGAAGTATCTCATTTTACTAAGAAATTGCTTCAGAGATGGAAGGTCACATTGGTTTTTCTTTCTTACTGCTAGTTACATGCTGCTCTATTGTAGTAACAAGGTTAAGGCCCTGGAATCAAATATAAGAGCAGAATGTTTTCTATTTGAGGGAAAATTAAGATACTTCCAGATTTGCTATACTGACTTGCAGGGCTTGCACACCAGGATTTTTGCCATGACATCTGATCCCATTTTGTGTATTTGTCAGCGCTGCTCTGCAAAAGACTTATTCAGCCTGAACACTGAGGCACACTGATGGCTGCTGAAGGGTAGATTGATTTAGAGTCTCAAGACAGACTTCTCATGATTCATAACTCCTACAAAGCAAGAAGGCTCTAGGTCTGCTAAGCCCATGCTAAATCACATACCAGTAAGAGGTGATGAACACACTAAGGGAATCAGATTTTCATGTTTTAAATACCCTTGAGCACCTGGTACCAAAATGTTTCACTACCCCAAGAGAGTTGGGTCAAGCTATGATTTACAAAGGGAATAACTTAAAATTTGCACTCACTGATTTGGAGTGCAAAATCATGAATTTGGGCCCAAAGAAAAGTGGAGGCATATTTAAAAATATTTACAACAAAATTATACTTTTGTGTTGAGTTTTTTGACTGTCTTTATAATTTTTTCAGTGGTTGCTTATGTTTTATGATCCTACTAAATAAAGATGCTAAATATTTTCTCCAACTGAACATTGTTTCCATTACAAAAATGTTCTAGAGAGCTAAAAGACAGATATGGGATGGAATGCAAATGCCTAAGCACATGTGTTTATTGTTATTTTAATTGCCCAGCAAGATGCTGTATTGGATGGGTCACCTACAGGTCTTTTGTTACATCTGTCAGCTCTACATGTCAGACCTGTCAGACACAGAGGGTGTAGAAAAGGACAATAAATGTCTGTGTTAAAGTCCTGAGTAGTCCTCTGGATCACCTAAAAGGGTTTTTTTCCTATAAAAACATTTTTTATTATTTTAATAATCTATGCACATATTACCCAAAATTTGACAGAAGTAGACTACATCTAAAAACAAATTACAAAGTTTTGACACTTGACATTTTATTGTGTGTCAAGCTTGCCCCATGACATTTCCACCTCTCCAATGCAAAAAATATGATGGTGATGTAACTTAGATGAAAATTACCACAGCATTTCTGTTCTTATATAGAATAGCATAGTGCAAGCAAAATTTTGGCTAAGCAAAGTCCTTGAGTACATAATTAATCCCACTACAGAGAAACAGGACTGCTTGCATGATCCAAGATAAACATATCCTTAAATGTTACAATAAGCTGAAGCCAAAGAAAATAGGTATAGAACAGAGACAAGAAAGACATGTTCGTGGAAATGCAGAATAAGAGGAAAAACCAGTGCAAGAAGGTGAAAGCAAGACATTTCAATCAATCAGCAGGAATGAGCATGGGGAAAGAACTATTTTCTGGGAAGGAAAATTTGAGAGGTTTTTTAGCTAATTCTCATTCACGTGGAGAACGTTCTCAGCAGACAAAAGGGAGAATTTGCTGAAGAGGCATTTTTCACTAAGCTGTATGAGATTTTCCTTTGAGATACTTCATCATATGAGTTACATTCACCCCATCAATGAGCTGTAATAGCATAGGATCTGTGGAGCCCAAATAAAACAAGATGTCTCAAATCGACTAAGAAACTGAGATCCCCTGCCAGGGGACCTGGAAAAAAAAAAAAAAAAAAAAGACAAAAAAGTAATGAAAAAAATCACAAATTTCATAGTAAATAGACTTGTGATTTGCAAGCTGTTATGTTCACTTCATAGAAAGGAAACTGTTTGGATTTGTCAAGCAGCACTTCACAGGAAACACTTCCTTCAGCTTTTAGTTTCTGCTACTAATGTGGTTTGCTCTGGGTATTGCAGCTGACCCCAAACATTTCTCTGAGCAAAGGTAAACCCTGCTGTCTTGGTCCTCGTTTGTACTGCCAGGGAGCTGAATCATGCAAAGCTTGGGTGCACTCACATGTGCTTCAGAGGTAAAACTGAGATTCCTGTCTCTTTTTCCAGCTGACTTCCCCTCCAGCTGTTACCCACCTACCAGTTGTTCCCTGCCAGAAAACTCCTTCCAACACTGCTTTCTAAACCAGATGTGTTAAATTATGCCTTTGGCATTCACAAACTAGCTAGAGGTCAGGTAGCAAAGCAAGAGTTGGAATACTGCACGGGGAAGAAAATTCAGATTAAAATGTGCCATACAGTCATGGTAGATCATTCAACCAGCTGGGCTAAATGTCAAAGTGACTGACACTTAACTCATGCAAAACTCCCACAGATTGGAATAAGAGTGATGCATAAATAGTGACTTCAGGATCAAGTCTGTTCTTGGGAGCTACTGAACGCTTCACTTCTACTGCAGTCCTGGAATACACTCCTCAGCATCCAAGAATCTGCCCCAAATCCTGGCTGTGTTTTGCAGAGCACCAAAGATTGTAAAATTCTCATTTTATCCCATCACTGAACAAAGCCCTTATTTTGCTTTCCTTAAAGAAAATAATCATATGTATGTTATTAATGGTTTTAAGGATAATTTAACCAGTTGAGGAAAACAAATACACATCACCTGCGGTTTTGTGTAATGCAGAAAGAAAATATGCCACTGTTGTCTTCACCAAGAGGCTGAAATACTGTTGTGCAGAGGTTGACTGCATTATTTGTAGCCACTTGTGCCTAAATCTTATTGTTTTCTTACTAAGAAACAGTTTAAGTAACACAAGAAGTTGTGCAGGCTTTCATCCAGTACTACTTTCACCATAATTCCTTCAGAATCAAAATCTTCTGGACTGAAAAAAAGCCTCTGTTCTTAAAATAAATTAATTTTAATAACTATACATATTATGGACAATAAAGATTATTTAATAATTGAGCACCACAACAATGCAGTTCACATGAACGCCATACACAGTTCTTTGTTTCAAGTAACTAATCTTAACCTAATGCAGTTCATAAGTTTGGAACCTTTCCATAATGTTTCTAGAAGGGCCCTCATAAAATATTCTTCATTTCTGCAAAACTAGAAAATACATTTGCACATTTTTTTAATATTGCCAGAATTGCTTGAGCAATTTTTTTGAAACAGAAACATCAATAAAATTAATAAAAAATAATTATTTTATTTAAACAGCTTGTATTTCATGATAGGCAGCAATAGATTTCAACTCTTTCTGAAGTTGATTCCATCACCTGCAATACAAGTAATTGTATTTTGCTGTGGAATGTGAGAATATCTGAAGATGGAAAAGGGAAAATATTGCTTGCCTGCATTGTCCCTGCTCAGTGTGGTCAGTGCCTCAGTCACGTTAGATGAAATCTGCACTGACCCAGAATAAACCGAACTGCCACGTTTGACTCAGGCAGGGGCAGAAGTTTTAGCAAAACCCTTTCCCCTCAGCCTGTGAGCGAGGGGGAGAGGCGAGTTTCTCTGGCAGGCTGCAGAGTTCCAGCCTTGCCAGCGGAGCAGAGCGCGGGGCCGCGCTCACGGGCGCTGCAATCCCTGCCCGCTGGGTCAGCAGGTGAACCTGTGCTCATCGGTACAAAAGGGATCTGGTTGGGTCAGAAATATCTACAGTCTGGCTTCTGCAAAACCTGCACCATTAGTACACAGCCCAGAGCTTTTAACAGTTTCTCCTTTTTCAGAATTTTTTTTTTTTTATAACATTTCCCTGAATATGTAGTGTCAGCTAATTTTAAATTTTTTTTAGAATCTCAAATAAGCAAATGCTTCAGTGTTCATATGAACCTGGGTTCTTATTTTCTTTGTGAGGGGTGCAACCCCCAAAGGATTTTAGGCTGTTTTTCATAATTACTCCTTTTTTTGGTGCTCTTTGCAAACATTTTGACAGCAGCTCTCACTTCACACCTGGATGTTTCGGGAGCAGCAGCCTGACAGCTCCCTCCGTCTTCAGCTGAATAAAAATGTATAGTCAGTTTTCATGACCTCGCACAGAATTTCACGCAGAGCTGCCCAAAAGGAATTTATCAGCTTTTGAGTTTCACCCCAACTTACACTCCTTCAAAGTAATTTCACCTCTGATGCCCCTTGCAGGTATCAGTCGGATCCACAAACTTCCAGCTTGCCCCAGTGCTGGTGTCCCAGCTCCAAGGGCGTGCTGGCAGGCAGGAGAGCAGCCAGGGAGTGCTGATGGTGTCACAGTTTCAGCAGGGACCAGAGTCAGATGTACATCTTCAGCACTGCCAGCCATAACTGCCATAACTCTGCCATAACTGCAGCATCCTTCTGTACAGGAAAACTTGCTCCTTAATGAGAATGTTTCAGGATGAACTCAAAATCAGAGAGACAATAAACTAGCATTTGAAAATTGTATGGGTTTTGCATGGCCTGGGTTTTGGTATCAGGGTGGCGGGGGCTCAAAGAGGTGGCTTCTGTGAGAAGCTGCCAGAAGCTTCCACCATATCCAGCAGAGCCAATCCCTGATGGCTCTGAAGATGGACATGCCACTGGCCAAGGCTGGGCCAGTTAGAGATGGGGGTAACGCCTCTGTGATAGCTCATTAAAGAATAATTCAAAACAAAGGTCATGGTGCAGCTGTAATTCCAGTCAGAGAAGAGGAGGAGGTGAGAACATGTGAGGGGAACATGTGAGGGAAAAAACACAGAGACACCAGGGTCAGTGGGGAAGGAGGGGCAGGAGGTGCTCCAGAGCCAAGATTTCTCTGCAGGCTGTGGTGAGACCGTAGGGATCCACAGGGGATACAGGGATCCATGCTGAAACTAAGAAAAAATCCAACTTCTGTATTAGTAACTGTTTGCTTCAAAACCTAAGAAATGGAATTTCATGTAAAGAAGAAAATAGTTTGTTCTAATTTGAATAAACATTTTCTTTTATGTATCTTTCTTTAAGCAAATAACCATGGTTGCAGCCAACATAAGGAGCCCTCAATTAAATTTTCAGAGGCTGGCTGAGCATTTATGGAGAAGCATTTAGTCTCCAGCCTGCACCAGAGAGCAGCTGATTAGCTCAGTGCAACCCTTTTTTCACTAGCCACTGTGGCAGTGACATCACCAGTGCCACTGAGTGTGAAAAGAAAACAAAGATCTTGTGGTTGAGGTGCAGAAGCCGAGCACCTCAGTCCTATTCTTGGCCCCACCACAGATTTCCTGCACAGTCTGGAGGCAGTGACATAACCTCTGTGTGCCTCCATTTCTTCCTCTCTGAAGCCAGCCCACGTTTTTGTCACTGCACTTGGGGAAGACCTGCTCAGTCCAAGGCAAACAAATGCTCAGCTGCCTCAACTTCGAAGCCCTTCCTTTATTTCAGCAAGACCCTTGGAGGCAGAGTGCAAAATGCTCTGCAAACCCCCCTGCCAGTGGAGGCTGGAGGCTGGAGCAGCAGCCCAGACCCTTGTGCAGTGCAGAGGATGTGAATTCCACTGATGACAGAAACCGTGGTGTCAGGAAGATAAGGACGGTCAATATTTCACAACTGGTTCTGCTCTCAAATAGCAATGAAAAGCTGCAGTCTTGAAAAGGTCACTGAGGCACAAATCTGACCAAGTAAATCAATTTATAGGTTGCTATTAAAATATTTTATATATTTAAAACTGAATGGTTTGAAGTAAAAAGAGATGGTTTTTTCAGTGTATTCTTGAACAGCCCCCAAAACTGAGATGATGGTAAATATAGAAGTACAGTGCAATCCAAGATCTGAAATTTAACTTGCACATCAGGTTACCAAAAAGCCTAAAAATTTCCCTTTTGCCTTTCCTGTCCTAATGAATTTAAATAAAAGATCACATAAAGAAGAAAACAAACTGAAATATTTAACTGAAACATTGCTTTTAGAAAAAAAATCTGCTTTGAAATAAGAATGAAGCACAGAAAATCACAAGAGTAACCTGTTCTAATATTTTCTGTTGTTATCATGGTGATTTTCCAACTGAAGGGATTCTGATATTGCACATACCATTAAGTAAATATCCAGAGTTTTGGATCTATAGCTGAAATAAACTCTGAGTGCTGTCTGGTGATGAGTATCATTACTTCCCAGATCCTCAGTTGTCCTGAAATGACCTTGAAAAGAAGCACCACAAAAATACATTGTAGATTTTTATGAGGTCGGTTTCAATTATATCCAGTCTGTTACTTCTAACACACTTTCCTCGGAGTGCTGTATTATTTGAAAACACTCTTTTGTATTTCCTGTGATATCCTCCAGTTTTTTAATAAAATTCCTTTGAAAATGCCTATTTATCAATAGCAGGCGTAAGTCTGATTTTTGCCTTGGGAAACAGTGATATTCCTGGAAGAATTACTTTAGGTAGCTAGAGAGATTAAAAACATAATTTAGTCTTATACAAACATGAAGTATGACTGTAAAAACCTGCCCTTCTAGATATATGATTTGTTCTTTGGTCAAAATTAAAACAAAGAATGAAAATACTTTAGCTAAAAGGTGTGTTTCTCATCTTCTCACTCTTTATAGCAGATATTCACTTATCTTGGCTTTCTATATAAGATATTTTACATCATCTAGAATTATGGCTGGGGCTGTATAAAGGTTGTGTCAGCATTTCTATTATAAAACCATATTTTAGGGGGTGTACAATTGGGTCATAAAAAAAAATCACTCCACACTGAAACTCAGCATGCAAAATCCCAACCTGGAACATTTTTTTAATCATAATCATACTATTTTAAAATAATTTTTAAAATAATGATAAAAAAAGAAAAGTAAAAAAAAAAAAATCCAGACATATTTGGCTGTTTTTCAGTTTTCTGGATGACACATGAGATAAGAAGTATTTCAGGTGAGGTGAAGGAACAGGGGCTGTCTGGTGAGGATGTTATACCTGATGTTGGTGTACCCAAGATATACCTGGCCTCATAATCTGCCACTGGAAGAGGAGAGGTGGCTACAGGTAAAAATGGCCTCAGAAAAGACAAATCCCATCCCAAAAAAAGAGATGCATAAATCCTGACAGGTTAAACGTTAAACCTCAGGAAGGTCTGCCAATTTAGTAAGGAGCAACTTATTAAATGAACTCATTAAAGGAATAAAAGTTAATAATAAAACCCTTTTCAAAAGTTTCAGGAGCAGGAAGTCTGTCAGAAAGTCAGTGGGGTGAGTCCCAGATCTGAGAGAAGAAAAGTTCTTGGTGACAATAAAACTCTCAGAAATGTTACATGAATTATTTTTATTCTTTGTAGAGTCAGTCACGGCTCCCAAACCAGAGCTGAACTCTGGGAGAAATGAATTGAAGGACCTGACTCTGACTGGATCTGTAGAAGAAGGCTTTTTTTTTAATTTTGAGAAAGTGAAAAGTGTTTTATTAAGAAAAATGGTACTCATCCTGAAAAAGCTGAAGGGACAAATTCAGCTAAATTGCAAACCATAGTGTGGAAATTATCACTTAAAGCAACCTCTGTGTGTGCCAGCATCCCTACAAGACTGGCAATAGATTGACCTTTGCTGTGAGCCAGGATGGAGGATCTTATGGTTTACCTACTTGTAAGTATTTTTTCCTTAAAATTATATACTTATACCTAATGCTTTGTTCCTTTTATGGAAGCTCAGCTTCTGGTGACCTACATACTCCAGCTACACAAGATTAGAGATACCAATAGGAAAAATAGATTTTTCTTCCCTAAGTCTCCTTGCTAGAGCTTCCACCTAACATCTGCTAGACTGATTGTTTTCACCAGGAAGTGGCCATTTTTTGGGATAATATCCAGGAGATCAGTCTCACATGTTCCAGCTGCCTTTGCACCACTGAGCCCTGTGGCCTGGAGAGTGTGGTCACCACCCTGAGAGTCATGTTGCTGGGAAGGGAAAGTTTACAAATATTACATCAAAAATCCACCACTGGGCAAAGACACCCCTTCCACAACAATATTTCTGGCTCAGAGGAGCCTGTATCCATGTCTGCCTGCCTTAAAAGGGATAATTACATTAATAACATCTTTGATCCTTTGGAAACAGATTCACATCTGAGCTGACTGTGGATGTAGCCCTCAAGAGTGGGTTGTACTCTGAGATCTCCCAGGGCTGTCTCAGCCACCTCGGATGCTTTTGGAGAGGACTGCTGCAGCAGCAGGGCAGCAGTGCTGTGCCATGGACCCCCAGCCCCTGCAGGCACTGCCTTTGGCTTCCCAGGATGCTCCCCCTGCCCTCAGCTACAGCAGGGAAGAGATCTCCAACCCTGCTACCATGTCCTTCTCCTAAGAGAGGATCACCTTGGAAAGGTCACAGAAGCAGACAGCTCAAAATCTTGATGCCAGGTCACTGGTTGTAAAAACTTGCTTTTCTTTTTTGAAAAAAACAACTTCCTAGCTATGCACGTTGTTGTCACTTAGCTTCCTTCACTATGAGACACTTAATTGCTCTCCATTCCTATAAAGAACTGTTTGAAAGGTGGGAGCATCCTCCTCCCCAGCCCTACAGCACATTCACTCACACAGGCAGCATCCTGCCCATTAATTGCAGTCGCTGTCACTCAGGGAGAGCGCTGGGTAATCACACAGCTCTGGTGTTTCTGCTGCCTCCTGCAGAGGAAACAAAACTTGCCTGTTTTCTGATGGTGTCCCTGATTACTTCAAAGCAATTTCTCACAAGCTTTGGTGTTTGCTTTGAGTGTTGTTGTGGTTTCCTGGTTACACATCTGCCAAAGCTGACTCCTTCAGAGGGCACAGGTGGGGATCTCATGCATGGAGGTTTCCTTCCAGTGCAAGACTGGACCTCACATCTCTGGTGCTTCAAGCCAGGAATCTTTACTCTTCCCTATTCTACTTTATGAAAGACCTCATATAGTTCTGGTACTGAGAACAACTCATATCTTCAAGAAAGAAAAGGGTTGGGCTTTTTTTCTGCCCTACACCAAAACTGTGGACAGTGTGCAAGACAACATGATGACAGGCTCTCCTTCACAGATGGTCTTGGTCTTGGCCATACACACTTACATTCCTTCCAGTGGGGATGTGGAGGCAGCCACAGGGATCACCAGCTCTCACACCCACCCACCTGAGCAACTTCTGATGGGGATATTCATTGTTAGTAATCCCAGTTCCTTGTTCAGCATCTCCTGAGAGACAACACGTTTTTTAATTAAGGTTTTTTGACCTATCCTCCTGTAAGAATGTTTTAGACATTTATGAAGCAGTGTTTCTCCACAAAATTACTCTCCCAGAACCATCCAATTCTTAACCCAGTTTGTCATGACCATATCTATTGCACACTAAGGCATGGGAAAATATGTATTCCCCTCTGGTAGAGAGCAGAGAAGTTGTTCATTTCTCTGCTCCTGTCACATTATCTCTCAGGCAGAGTGCATGAGTTCTTCCCAGCCTTCAGGCAGGATCAATAGACCCAAGTGCACTACACACCCATGCTAGGAAAGACAAGGAGTTAAAGAAAGAGAAGTTGAAAATGCTGCAAACCTCTGAAAGACTTCATGATGCATTTGCTGCTCAGCCTTACAGTACTGCATATCATACTGCTGGTTTAGTGCTGGCTGTGCTTTCTCTTGTCCTTCACAAGGGTTTTATGAGGACAGTGCCAGACAGGGTTTAGCAAATACTGACACTGCAGGGGTGTCACTGGGGACATCCTAAGCTGTGCTTATTGGTGATTCTGCTTTCTTAGTGACCAAAGTCAGGTGAACTGGTGCTCAGGCACAGTGAGAGACTCCTCTGTCACAGCCCTGCTGCTTCCCAAGGCTTGGAGGAATGCTCCTCTTTCCCTACAGACCCCAAGTCCTTCCCTGAAGTGATCCTGGAAGCAATGTGAACCTAGATGATGAATCTGAAGGATAGACAGAGGATTTTGTGGTTGCCCTGGAAACTGAGACCAGAGTCCAGACTGTGTGTTAAGAGAAGAAGCTGGGGTTGGACAGGTGAAGACAAGAGCTGTCACGAGCCCAGGATTATCTTTGGATGACCTATAGCAGATAAAACAAGAGATGCATGGGTGGGAAAATAGTAACACTAATGGGGCACTCCACAATAGGGCTTTTCTCCTCACACTGATGTGAGGACAGGATGATTGCACTCCCAAAAAGCACTCAGTGACAACCTGTGAGCAGGTTAGACAAAGCCTTCCCACCTTCCCACAGGGTCCAGGGATCATGGTTTATAAATCTTATGGCACAAAATAAATATTTTACAGACAATTTTTCTTCAAGGGAGTTTCTCTTGGTTTGTACACTTGAATTGCAGTCCTTACTGTAGCATAGGGAACGAAAATGTTTGATTTTGTCATGACACTAGATACTGAGATCTATAAAGGAAGTCCCCTTGGATGGAAGGACATAATTACAAAATACCATAAATTCTGTTGATTTCTGCTAATTCTCTATTTGTTGTCACAGACAGGACCCTACAGTACTGTACCATTTTGAGCAGTGTCAGAAGAAAGCCTGCATTTGCTTTTTCTCCTGATCCAGTTTGTTGTTTCCTGTATTTTGGCAGAGAACGATATGCACAGCTTCCAGATCACAAAGCAGAAGTAGCACTTCAACAAAAGAAGAATTGGATTCCTCACAGTGGTAAGTAATGGTAAATCAAAGATTAAATGGGGAGTGGGGAGGGAACAATTGAAATAAGGATTATTTCAGATAGCCATTCCCTTTATTTTTTCCACTGTGTCACAAAAAATACTTTTCAACTTCTCGTCTGCTTTCTGTGTTTCCCTAAGGCCAGGTCAAGAACAGACCACTCAGGTTTGAATTACTATATGATACAATGTGGATACTACTTGCAATGATATAACTCATGTTTGCAGAGACAGTTTCTTCCTACCCATCCTGAAAAATATAATCACCAGATGTGCAAATTTCCTACAAAAAATCCAGAAGCAGAAGGTTTTTGCAGACACAGGTACATCACTCAGCCCCTCCTCCTGTCACAGCTATGCTGGGAAACACTGGTGTTATAGGTATGGCTACACTGCTGTATGAGTCATTCCTTTCCTATGAACCACACCAGCATCAAGAAGAAAAGCCTCACAAAACTAAGTGAAAATCAGTCAACAGGTTTAATTTTAATTATAGGATGTACAGAAGTGCTTTAATCCTTCCTTGATATGTGGTAGAAATACAGAGAATTCCAGGCCAAAAGCAGAAACGTTTCTGTGTTTGTTAAATTGCAGCTCCAATGCACATGAGATGATTTCCACAGGAGGAGAATGCTCCCCCGGGTACTGCCAGTCTTGGTTGTTCCAGGGGACTCAGCTGTGGAAATCCAAGTCAGATAGGAATATCCATGTCAGATAGGAATATGTGCAACCAGTAATTGATTAATCGGTATCACAGCTTGCACAGTATAGCAAATGATTAAACAGATTGAGCTGAACTTCGAAGGAACAGCAAGTCTTCTGTTTTCTTGTGATAAACCCTTTCTCCACTGTGCTACCCAAGACGTTGCCCTGTATATTCCCTTCATGCTAGAAAAATCAAAAAAGTGTTTTTTCTATCAGGAGAGTATCAGCAATGTCATTAATGATCAGAGCAAGAGATGTAAAAATCACTCTTGTTTGAGTTGAACATTTATAGAAATTTGTTCAATGAGATCAATAACTAGGTTTTTTTTTAAGGCCGCTGTCTTTCATGTAAAATATGTGATGACATTAATTAAAAGTTAAAGCTGAAGTAAACAGTTAATAAAAAATTATTTGTTTGCTAGAATATTTGTCCAAAGCCTGAACTAAATAACAAAAGCAGCTGTTTGCTTTGCAAGTGGAAACCAGTAGAGCTCAATTGACTGTAAAAGTGAGTGTCAATCAAATTGCACACTGAAGGCTGTGGGATATACATATACATGGAATATACATATATAAAAAATAAAAATTGCATACACCTCAATTTAACCCATTTTAACCTGCGTTGTCTCATAACACATATGTGCACGTGTACATGCTGCATTGGGTTAAATCAAAAGGGGAGGCCTAAAAGAAAAGGAAATTTATGACAAATTTAAGGGACCATGCTGGAAGATGTAATGGATTGCTTGCAAAGGATCAGGAATCACAATAACATTAGTGCACCCTCCTGTCCTGGCAATATCGACTCAATAGCATCCAACTTTTCTGTGCACAACTACAAGCTTTGAGGTGCTGGGTACAAGACAAGGGAAGGACCTGGCAGCAGGCACAGAAAGCACTGGAAGAATGCTCTTCCTTAATTTCCAAGAGAGAGCTGTCCCTGCAGTGGAACTCACCACTGGCTGCAAGGAAAACCTTGCAGGTTTTATTTAGTGGGTTTATTTAGAGCATGCATTGCCGTGGTTTTAATCTTCTAATATGCCTTTGAGTAAGCAAATGGCTTTGCTGTCAAGGAAGGTCTTCCTTTACCCTTATCACTGTCATCAAAAATTCCCAGGAAAAGAGGTTTATTGATGTCATAGCCCACTTGGTCTGTGTTTGCTCTATTGAAGTGCCAGAGATGGCAAGCTCCTAGAGCTGGGGGTCTTTGGAGCTCAGATGAGAAATAGGAGACTGGGTCTCTTGTCTGACACCCTGAGGATGGAGAAGAGGCTTTAAAACTTCTTGGCCTGTGACTCATGACAGGTAAACTGGTGCCCCTGCAGGTCCTGCCCCAGGAACAAGTCCCTGAACCTGCTCTGCAGCCAAGGGTAGTGTGGGAATGGGTGTGGGCCAGGTTCTAACCGAGCCCAGCCAACATCAGCACATACAGGATATCAGGATAATTGCCTATAACACCCTTACACTGGAAACTAAATCCTGATTATTGTAAGATATGGAAACAACACAGTTCATCACTCACAACTGCTACTGCCCGCTAGCTGCAGCTACTCAGGTTTGTTGAAGAACATGTAAAGGTCAAAATAAACATCCAGGAGATATAAAATCCCATTTCCTTTTCACTTGAACTGTCTCCAAACTACTAAAACATGAACATATGTTACAGTATTACTCACTACATAAAAATACATATGTTAGTAGATATACAGTATAGTTAAAACACAAAATTATGCAATCTACGTATAGTCACATAAACCTCCAACAAAATCCTCTATCAACATACTCAGTCAATCAAATCCTATACAAAAATATTTTCTTATTCTCTAACAGACACGAGACCAAAAGTTAGAGAACTTTCAAATATCTTGAAAATATCATTACATTCGTTAAGTGACAGGATGTTTTTAAACCAAAGTGTAGAGTGTTGCCACTTCCCATGATGTCAATGATTCTCATTAGTTGATGGTTTCTACAGTCCCAGCTCGTAAAACTCCAGCTTTTTAAAAACAGGGGCTTTTGTCTTTATCCTAGAGAGAAACAGTTTATGTCAGTTTTGATACCTGAGCATTCAATTACTGGAAATAAATAAAAAGAACTCAACTCAGTATTTTCAAAATCCCACTCCTTACTTTAACAGTGAACTTTGTCATTAATCCACACAAATCTGCTGATTCTTTTTTTTTCCAGACACATTTCCTTGCAAATTATTGTGGTTTAAAATAAAATCTAAAAAAAAAGTTAGGGTATTTTAGCTGGTTTTCTAAATTATTTATTAGAAAGTAAATTCAGTTTTCTAAGCCTACCTTTTCCTGCTGGAAGTTCCTTTAATTTTTAAAAAGCAAAGGAGACTTGAAGGCTCAAGTTTGGCAGAACTTATTGATTTTAAACCCTGGAAAGAATTTTAAAAATTATTTTGTCATTGCCTCCACCACAGGTAAAGTGTTTCCTTTCTATCTACAAGTCCTGAAACTTCCTCACTGATGGCTGAGGTCAGAGCTTTCGAAGCAAGCAGAGCACTTGCAGAAGGCCAACACCTCTTTTGCATTGCTCTAGGAAGGGATAACAACGAGCAAGCAGAACTTTTCCCTTCCTTCCTCTCTCCTATGAAACTTCTAAGAAGAAGCTCCAAGGCAGCACCTCTGTATAAAAACCAGGTCTCACACTCACTACAAAAACAGCAGATACTGGTTTTTTTTAAACTTTGCTGTCAGGCAGTAGAACAAAATTGACATACAGCTCATGCTTTTTGAGCTGGCTCTGCTCAGAGTTTAAGCCAAAGCTACTGGAATATTTTTTGGCAATTGATTGGATTGGCAGCCCTGCCACTGATCACCAAGGCAGAGAAGGTGGTTGAAAAATTTAGAATTTATGGCATGCAGAAGTCTTTTTGTATTATTGGTATACCTGAGGTTGTCTTAGGCTGGTTGATTTACCAATAATTAGAACTGCTGGAAAAGTACAGTGTAATCAGCAGGGATGTGAGATCAGAAGGAAAAGCTTTAGGAGAGCCTCAAACATTCAAACAGACACAGGGATCCAAGTAGTTTTGAATTGCCCAGGTGAAATTTGCTCTTTGGGAATTTAGCATCAAGGAAAATGACAGCCTTCTAACAGCATTTAGGTAAATAATATTATAACCAAAAAAATCCAAAAACAACCAAGTCTTTGTGTCTAATGTCAAAGCCCCACATTTGTGATCAAGGGGTAAGAACCCTGAGCTCTCACAAATCTCATCTTCACTGCTCTGAGGGATGGATGTTTGGCACTTCTCTGAAGAAAGATGCTTATATTTTTCTTACTCAGTTTCTATTACTGAATAAACCTAAAAAAGGCACTCATCTTGTAAATGCTGCCAGTTTCCAACTTTCAGGCTTCTCGTTCATTTATGGTTTGGATGTCATTTACTTTCTTGGGCAATTTTTAGATACTTAACTATTTTTGAGAAAACTTGAAAAAGAAACTTACAAAGTCTTCTATAAGTCTGTTCCTTGGAGTTTTTAAATAATGTGTTAATAAAATAAATAAGTGGAAATTATGGAGTGAAAGGGGGGGAATATGCACAAAGCTTTTTTCTACAGGGAATTGTTCCAATAGCCCTAGCAATTTTTTTTTTTAAACTAGCTTAAGTAGGATTATTACTTAGTTAATTCTTGATTACTTTTTTATTTTGGAACATGATTAAATAAATCAACACTTGCCTTTGTCTGACCCTCTAAGAACTACAGTTTACTATTCATAATAATGAGCAATAGCTTGAATATTTGTTGCTGCACAGATCTCTTATCTTCTTGGACACAAAAAAATGTAAATCTTTTCCATTTTTCTGCCTGATCATTTTTTCAATGTACTGAAGTGCTTGAGTTTCCAGGGTCAGAAAATGATTAATCTTATTAAATGTTTGACAGAATGAACTAAGCAAAACATCTTTTGATAGCATCAGGAGAAGATAAAAAGAATTAATTCTTATCATTGTAATGCTTTAGCTGCATGACTTCAAGGTTCTTAGGCTATCATAATATAATGTTTGTTAGAAGCCAAAACAAAGAATTCTCTCTTAAAGGAATATTGGGATGTAATAGAGAAGGCAATCTCAGAGATATATCCTATTTAAAAAGAAAGTACTGTGCTTGCAAAATGCTAGGAATATTAAACAAACAAAAAAAAAAATTTAAAACCAGTAAAATGAGAAACTTCATTCTGGGCAAGACACTTGTGGTGACTAACATGCTAACAATAAAGATTTTCAGTGGAATGTATAACAAATCTGAAAGACTTTTATTAAAAAATGGCCATGGGCAGCCATATTCTGGTTTTGGCTAAGCCTCAGTCATCATGTTTTGATTTAGAAGGAGAAAACCCAAACCACCTGTGGTTTTCATTTTTAATTCATGGCCCATAAGAATACAGACTTTACACTTTCCAATTTTTACTACCCATGTGCAGCCTGTTAATCAGAAAAATAATATTACAAAGCTATTCTTATCCATGTGTAGAATTTTAAAGAGTCTGAAGTGAAAGTATACAGAAGCCAACATCAGTGTTGTCCATGAACACACAGGAGGGACCTTGCAAATCCAGACTTCCAACCTGGGTGCCACAGGTTGCCTTTTCTAGATAGAGCACATTTACTGCAGTGCCAGCTTCTCCAGCTTAAGGTTATCTGTTATTCTCTTTCCTTAATGAATAATGTTGGAGATAAGTGAAGTAATAGGACTTTTAATAGGACCAGGACTTCTCCTGAGTGAGGCTGATTTTCTACAAGTACATGGGATGGTTTTGAAGAGGTTTTGGACCCCAAAAACGCCTCACTCAGTGATCATCCATGTATTAAGCTGAAGGAAACAGGGCTATACCCTGGGAAATTAGAGAGTACAAAACAGAAACTCACCAGAGGGGGCAGGGGTGAGATTTCAAGGGAAATGGGACCACAAACATTCTTAAGCCTGGCAGCTGAGGAGAGGGACCCTCACTTCACACTTGTGTCTTCATGCCTAAAACAATGCACCAAAACAGAAATATCAGGCAAGTGTTTCCCCTGTTTTGTTTTAAAGGAAAAAGTGCATTTTGTGGGCTAATCTGCCACAGCAGACTTCCAAAGCCTTCACCCTTTGTCATGCAATGAAATGCTGACACACATTTCTTTTGTCTTAACCCATATCTAGCTGGATCTCCAGCTGGCAGATGTTATTGGCAGCTCTCTTTGAGAAAATACACAGGGTGAAATACAGATCCCTTTGAAGACAGTGGGAGATTTGCCATGGACTTTAGTAGGGCCATATTTCACACACTTCTTTCTGATAAAGGCAACAAACTCACAGAAATTATTCGACTTTGAAACCTCCATATATAGTAGAGGTACTTCATTTCTTAGCTAAACTAAGCTTCACCTTCTCTGCCATAGCATTCCCACTACAAGTAGGTAGATTTATATATTTAAGTATTTGTATGGATGCACAAGTACATACGAACATAAAAGATGCATAAATACAGTTTACGTTATTCCTCTTTCAAGAACCAAATACATTTAATTAAAATCCAGTTATGCAGGCTTTTATTTCTCTTTTTACAGTTAAACTGTTTTTATAATAAATGGTCATCTTCCACAGAGAAATTAAAAATAAAATAATTAAAAGACAGCATGTAAATGTAAATAGCCATTATTTATGGATATATAAGTAAATATACATATATCTATATATATATATATCAGATTTATTATATATACATGTGATGGTAAAATAAAAAAAAAAATCCTAAATAAGTTAACTTCTCTAAAATATTTTTGATGAAACTGAGAGATCATAGTGTTCAGAGGCACAACCATGCAAACTAGTCATGACAAAATTATACCTTAAGGTCCCCTGTAAAACCACCATAAATTCCAGAGACTCCCATCACATTAGTAGAATGACTAATATTCAGGTTTGTAGGTGCAGATCCTTTGTTCCAATGAATTAAAGGAGCCTTCTGTAAAGTCTCTCTGATCAGCTTCCCAATGGCATTTTGTGAAATGCTCCCAGAAGCAAATGAGAGAATCAAACCTGTACTTAATATTTAGATATTTTGCTACTCTCCCTGGATTTCTCCTTCATTAAGTAGCCATATATCCACTGGATTTTTTTATAGTGGTTTTGCTCTAAGTTATGTAGCAGGATGGGACTCCTTACATGCACTTACCTTTTTAAAGGTTGTCAGTCAATTTTCAATCTCCAAAACAGTGAATGACATGATCTGCTGAAAGACCAACATAAAACCATTTCCCCAAAAGTACCTAAGACATAAAATATGACTGAACCCAGCAAATTAGCAAGATAGACAAATATTATCCAAGTCTCATAAATGAGGAAGTCAAAGCAACAAACACTTGACAAATGAGGTACAAGATCCTTAGGGCAGCCAGGAGGGATATTGGGAAAGCAGACTTTGGGGGTTCATGTCTGAGAAGTTATGGCAGTCCAGGGAAGCTCCTGCTGACTGGAATAGGGTAAAGATAACTCTCATTTTAAAAAAAGGGAAATAAGGAAGACCCAGAGAACTACAGGCTGGTCAGCCTTATCTCAGTAAGATCACGGAGCAGATCCTCCTGGAAGTCATGCTAAGGCACGTGGAAAATGATGAGGAGATTGGAGACAGACAAAAAGGCTTCACTAAGGGCAAATCAAAAGTAGCATGGCCAGCAGGGCAGAGGTGATTCCCTTCTCTGTTCCACTGTCATGAGACCCCACCTTGAGTACTGTGCCCAGCCCTGGGCCCCAACACAGGAAAAACCTGGAATGGTTGGAACAAATCCAAGGAGAGCACTTTCCAATTCCTGCAAGAGAACTGGAGAGACACTTTTTACAAGGGCAGGGGCAAGGAGTAATGGCTTCATAGTTAAAGAGGGTAGGTTTATATCAGATATTACGAAGAAATTCTTCACTGTGAATGTGATGAGGCACTGGCACAGATTGCTCAGAGCAGTTGTGTCTGCCCCATTCCTGAAAGAGTTCAAGGCCAGGCTGGATGGGGTTCTGGGCAACCTGGGCTAGTGGGAGATGTCCCTGCCCATGGCAGGGGTGTTGGAAGTCAATGATCTTTAAGTTCCCTTCCAACCCAAACAATTCTGTGATTCTATGAATACCTGGCAATTCCACAACAGACCCAAAACTAGGTCCAAATCCTGCATTTCTCAGGGAGGAAAAATGGGCATTGAAGTTAGTCCCATGTTTTACCAGACCAGAAAAATTGTGGATATCCCAGTAACTCTCCACATTCGGTTCCCCCATCTGTTTTAAAGCTCTATTTAAAGATAATAGCTTTATATGCCCATATGCCTATTATATTTAATGTCTATGCCTTGATCACCTTCCATGGTGAACCAGGTCTGCCAAAAGCTCCGTTTCAGCCACCATTATGCCTTTCACTTTTTGATTGCAAGTGGAGAAAAGAAACACAGAAGTGAAAGTCAAAGCAATTTTTGGTTAATGACTAGTCCAGCTACAAAATTTTGGGTGCCTTCCTTAGATGGATGCTGCCACAAAGGCCTGGGCTGGAGAGGGAAAAGAGACAGTGCAGATTTTTGGGGGAAAAGCTGATTTGATGCAATGCAGAAAGTAATATCTAAAAGTTATTTGTAAAGACAAAAAGAAAATAACACATGCACAGAGATAAATTTATAAAACTGAAAAAAATTTGCAAGCGTGCCTATACAATATAGCTGAAAATCTCCATCATTTTTATCCTGCTGACTTGCTTATATTCATGTGGTTTCAGTCTCACAGATGTTCTGGAGGCTAGAACATGTAATATGGCTCCATAGTTTTCTAACCACAGAATATCCAAAATATATAACCAGGAAATCACTTGCAGTCTGTGTGGGGTTTGGCAGATGGTATTTCTAAAAATGCAAATATCCAATATGGAGGTAGTGGAGAAGACGGATTTCACAAGGGAACAGTGTAACTCTTTATATGGAGTGTAAACTTTACACAGTATTCCAATATAGAACTGGTGAGCACTGTTAAAAAAGTTTCCAATGAATATTCATTTCAGTTTATAAACATATTCTCTTCAACTGTTTCAATGCCCTCTTTGTGTTTGCTTACTGTGCATGTTCTAGCTATTGCATTTACTGGCAAGAACGCTTGTAGAAACAGCAAATTTTAAGCAAGTATTAGAAAATATATATGGGTAATGAATTTTTCATTTGGAAATATAGGTGCCAGGACCAGAATCTCATTCCAAAAGGTATCCTCATCCATTCTAGAGAAGGATGTATATGATCTGCAAGATTGAATTTTCACAAACACGTGCACTGGTAGCGGTCAGATGAGACAAAAATCGGAAAGTTGTGCGTTCTCCTGATATGGAACTTGCATGTAATGGAAGAACATCAGGAACTGGGATGGTGTGAGACACTGGCTGAGCTCCATTCCTGTTTCTGTTGTGATGTCAGTCAACCTGGTCCAGTAATGAGAGGCACAGAGCAGAAGGGATGTCCTGGCCGAGGGGCTTAGGCTGTGACCAACTCCCTTTGCTCCATAGCACAGTTTCTGGATGGAGCAGAAGAAAACCTTTCCAGTGTGCTGTGCCCCTGGCAGGGCAGGAGGCACCACCTGGGAGGCAACATGGGGCATGTTGCCCGCCGTGAGCAGCACAAAGGATTTGCTTCTACATTTTGTGGTGGGCTGGAAAAATCCTGAGATGAGCAGAACAAGCCTCAGCTTCTCACAGCTGAAGGGATTTCTGCCACTGATGTTCCTCGCCTGGCAAGCCGTGCAGCTTCCAGTTCTGAGGGCTTTCAGAGCTAAATGGTGAATATGAAATATGGCTACATGAAATACGTGACATATGAAAGCTATTTGAGCCAAGTTTTGCTCACACGGGACCTGAATGACATGAAATCCGTGGTAATGATGGTTCAGGCAACAGCAAGCACAGAAAAGGCCAGGCAGACTTCATCTGAGGGAAGATTTCATATTGCACTGCACAAGTGCAGTCACTGTCTTAATATACCATAAAACATATAAACCCACGTTCCTAACTGATGCAAGCAATTACTGCTCCATCAAGCTAATTTACAGTGGAACTAAAACATATCATTCGCCTGGCAATTCCACCATAAACAGCCTGGATTCTCTCCTAGTATAGACTAGTAGGTTTATAACCCATAAATGTATTTACTAGGAAAAAAAAATAAGACACAGAGCAGGCAGAAATGCATGTCCCCCCATAAATTTTTTGTGAAGTATAACAGAAATAGAAATTTTTCTACAAGCTTTTTTACGCACATGCCATGGTTTAACTTTATGTGCATGTATACACATCTCAAGCACACTACTCTGTAAAACATTTTAATCACCTGAAAGTGAGAATGTCAAACTTGATCAAGATCTGCACCATTTTGAGGTAGGAGGTTAGGTTTAATATCCACTTCTTCTCTATTCTTCTAAGCTTTACCTTCTGTATGGTTTTTCAATTCATTTTATGTCAAAGAAAAATCATAAAACAGAGGGGAAAAAAGTTATCTGCGTCTGAATTGCTGACTTTTACTAAAGGGTCAGTTTCTTTCCAAGCCATATCAAGCCCAGACAGATTTCTGGCAATCTCAGTTCAGCTGTGAACAGCCAAGATAATGTGAGATGATCCAAAAGATTCCTGAAATATTAGATATGCCTGTATATGAATATTTCAGACTAAATATTTTCATGAATGCAACCACATGAAAGGAAAAAAAAAAGATCCCTCACACTTCTGAAAGCCCAGCTTTACACATTTTAGAATCTGTTTATGAACCAACGATCTGCATAGATTGGATTGTCTCTTTCCTAGTGGCTTGCATGGGCTTTATCCAAAAAAGTGTGTTCCAGCTGCACTGACTTTGCATCTTACCAATAATATCTCACCACATTGGAGGACCACACACTCTGTGACAATGATAATCCACCTTCTCAGGTCAGAGGGCCTGATCCATGTCACTCAGCTTCCTTAAGCTGAGATCATTACTAATTCCTTTCCAATGTGCAAATTGTCAGTTTCTTCCAAAAATGTAACAAAACATCCATAGAATTTTCTTCTTATCTGTAATTAAATACTTCTTTTCTAAATTCTTGCCAGTAAAACCCATGTGACCTTTTTGTTCACCTTTTTTTCATGCAAATAATTAGCATGGGATGGAACAGAAGACTTATCCTTATACACTTATTTGTGCACGTGTAGCACAGCTTTGGTGCAAAATGAATCTTCCAATTCATTCATTGTTGTATATCAGTGGATATTTTTATTTGCAGGAAGAAAACAATCAATTCACAAAGCCGTGATTGCAGGTTACTGTATTTCCAAGGGATAATTTACAGAGATGTGCTATGCAGTTTTGCAACAGCAACACCTGGAGAAACTCAGCATGCCCCGAGGCCCAGATTCCTGGATTTCACACTTCCACCCTATTTCTGACTGCAGCGAAGTCAGTGAGACCTGTGAGCTCCCATGGCAGCGGAGCACTGCTGGAGCTGTGCCCCATTTCCCAACCCCTGAGCACTCTGTCTCCTCTGCAGCAGAGAGAGCATGGGCTGCTCAGCTGAGACAGAAAGCCATAACACCAAATCTCAGCCCAGAAACACACTCAGGTAATGCAGCACTATTATTCTTGGGTTTGAAATGCATTGTCTAAGGGAAGAGCTGTGCAAATCCAAAATTATTTGGAGTCATAGGATTCTCTTCTCTGAAACAGAGTAATTATCATTAGTTTTTCAGTCAGACATGAGTATCTGTGACACCAGCAGAGTTTAAACTTTTCAGTCCAGCCTCACATCACGGTACTGGAATCAGAACAAAGCTTTGAGTATTTTTTTCCCCAAGAAATTTTAAAGGAAGAAGGGCTGATCAATATGAGAAGCAAAATAATCAGTACCAGCCTGACTCATGTGCTGCTAATGCAGTAAAGAAGGGTGGTGAAGAGTTACTTATATTCCATCAGACTTGATTCTCCTGTGACTTACTGCACTTTTACTCTAAAATAACACAGCTGGACTCTTTGTGAAGTTTCTCTTTTTAGACTGCAACTGATAGTGTAATCCGAGTATGGATTTAAATGCTTTTTCTGTGGATTCAAACCATTAAAATAGAAATCAATATCCTACACTAGGAGTTTTCTTTTCAGTATATTAAAGGTAGAATATGTTTTCTTCCATAATTTTGAAAGCAAGTGTTTGTTTTCCCATTTACACAGTGCAGAAAGGCACAATGATATTCATTTCTGAATGGATGAAGATAAGATAAACACAAAACAGCACCAAAGCCCTGTTCCTCCTCCTTTGTCGATGGCAAAGCACCTTGTAGGAGCATGATCACACTCTAGAGAAAAAGATCTCTGATGTTTTTTCCCCAAAAGCCACCAGCAGACATCTGGGTACAAGCAACTGTGGAACAGCAGAAACATGTGAAGAGCTCAAAAATATAAGCCCGACTTAGAATCAGAATGCATCACTTTTCACAGATCTAAGACCATACCACATTCTTATTTTCTTCCTGTGGGAGGTCAGTGTTTATACAGCGGATGTGTCTGCCAGGAAGAACATTTTTGCACTTGCTCCTCTTCCAGTTGCAAATCTGCACGTTCATTTGCCTCTGCTTGAAGAATGGCCCATCTGAGCATTTCCAGCATTGCTGGCAGTAGACCCAAACATTTTCACAGAATCACAGCATTTTGCAGGCTCAGGATGGAAATTTTATCTTCCCCTGATCTGCCTTTCACACAGTACCAGGAGGTGGATGCCTTCTGTCCTGTCCTGGCTGCTAGGCTGGCTTTTGGAAGTGGGGTCTGAAATTCCAGCAACCTTGACAGTGCCCTGCTCTGATCAGGAGGCTGAGCACCAGCTTTCCTGACTGCTGCCTTGGTTCCTCACCTCTAGTAAATTCCCTGAGCCTCCTCACAATTCCCAATTTGGCTGTGTTGGCAGCAAATAAAATCTCCCTCCTGCAGCATCACATTGGTGTTTCTACAAATGCTCATAAAGCCTGTTGTTATCCCTGGCAATAAGCTGGAGAAGAAACACAGCACACAATGCCTCATTACTTATTTGGTAGTTGTTAAGCTTGTCACAGTTTTGTCTTTGCCTTGTGTCAGGAAAACAGCAAGGTAACTAAACAGTGGAGTTCACTTTTAGGGATATTTCCTGGAGGTATTCAATAACATTATTCCATGCAATGCATTTTATCTCAAACTTAACTGCAGTGCAGAAAGAAATAAAAGGTCAAGGTGGTGTCTCCTCTAGATTTGCAGGAAGCTTGAAGCAAGGACAAAAATGTCAGACCTCAGTGTGGGATTTATCCCCCCAAACTCAGGTTTTATCTCGTCTTAGTGGAGCTAACTAGTGCTGGATGCAAAACAGATCCAAACCAGCATGCCTAGATCTTACTTTCATGCTTTCCTCATTAGAAAACAAACCAAAAAAAAAAAAAAAGGAAGAAGAAAGAGGTGCATTAACTTCTCTCCCTGGTTTCTGAGCATTTCTCACGAGTAGCATCTGCTCTGACTCGGTGGCCACGCTGGAGTCAGCACTCTGCCTGTCCCAGGCTCCAGCTGCACAGCCAGGAGCTCGATGGCACACAGTGGCTTTTCTGGAGGATCCACTGAGCTGCTCTCAAAATATCTGAGACTGAAACCCACGGTTTTTGCCCCTTCCTGGTGAGTGAGAACGAGAACCTGCGCAGCACCATGTCGTGCTGCTGCTATGCCTGACCCTGCGGTTTGCGGGGAGACCTTAATGGAGTGTTTCCTGGTTTTCTAATGTTTGTTTGGGGTTTTATTCTCACACATCCCAGGAGGTACAAGTTGAAGGAGGCATTGTGAGAGGCTGCAGCCAAAACTCCATCTTGATAACATTTTTATGGGCATGAAACTACAAAGAGCAACTCAACAGCTGCCAGCAGGGCTGTGTTAGCGTGAAAGAATCGCCAGAAGCAGGCGAGTAACATTCATGCTGAAAATATGATTGATCACTTCTTCTTTTCCCTGCAACTCTGCCCTGGTACAAATCCAGTCTCGGTGAGAAGTGACTTCAACTAGGGCTGAGTTCAGTCTTCAGAGGCAGCTGCACTTATTTCCACTAAATCACTGGTTCACATACCAAGCCCAGGGCAAAGCTGAAGGCTTGGGGATGGCAGGCTGCCCTGGTCTTTGGTTTGCATAAAAATGACAGAAGCAGACATTGGTCATTTTTTGAATTCCATCCAAAAGACAAGTCAATTCATTTCTGGGTGTGCCAGCAAGCTGAGGTATTTAACTGTTCTCTTAGAAAACGGAGCTACTAATAAAGGTCACTTTACCTTTGTTTCAAGAGGAGCTGAGGGATTTTCCAGACAGGTAAAGGGCTGGATCACCTCACCTGCCCCTCTGATCAACATCCACACTAAGAGAAAGCACTGCTAAAGTTAAGGGCACTGAAATGATGTGCAGTCACAACTGCCCCTTGGTTCAGCACGTTGATTTGTCCCCATCACAGGTACCCTACAGAACCTGCATAATTACATTTATGTAATTTGCTTAATTTAACATCTTGTTTGCGTATTCAAATATCCACCAAAGAATTTGCCACAGAGTAGGGTTTTTTAGAAAAAAAAATAGTATAGAATCTGGAAAATATATTAAGACCTTTTTCTTAATTCTTTAAGTTCTCTTGCTGCTTACAGGAATTAAGTATGGAAACAACATCTGTGTAATATTGTGAAGGATTTCAAAAGGGCTCCTCAAAAAGGGCTGACACAATCTTACTCCTTTTAGAAGAGGATATGAAATGAATTGCTTACTTTGGCTATTACATGCACTCCCTTCCCCCCAGAAGCAGAGCCAAGAACTAGTGGCACGTCTGAGAATTTTTTTTTTTTATGGGGATTCCTTCAAATATTTTTGACTATTTGCAATAAGACCTAAGAGAGGTCCCCTCCCATAAACATAACAAAGGAAATTGCTACACTACAGCCCCACTTAAGTGAATGAATAATAGATTAATAGAAATGTATGATTAATTATTTATGTCATGTTTTGGCATATGACCCTGACAGATGAAAAGGGTAAATGAGCAAAATATATATAGAAACTTTTAAAAAAATCATAGAAAGTTGTTAAACCTTAGTCATTCAAAGCTAATAATACTCTCCAATCTAGTAGATATTAGATATACACTGGTAACTATCAGCAAGAAATGTCATTTGACAGTAGGCAACACCTCCATCAATGAAAATATAAATAGATGCCTTCCTGTGAAAATATTAGCCAGAGTCTTGTAACACTGCCCTTGAAAAGGCAGATACCTCCACTCTGGCATATAAGCCAGGTATGTTTCCAAAGTAATTAATTAAAGCCTTAATGGCAGTATGGGACTTGATTTGAGTTCAGTTTAGCTTAAAAGCACCTTAATAATACTCTCAGAACTTGCCTGGGCCTAATTATGTTTATTTTATCAGCTCTGAGGTTAGTCATGTGTGAACACACAAAAATAACATCTCTCTTCTACTTTCCAGAAATATTCTAATTGTTTTCAAGTGAGGAGTTTGCCTAAAAAGAGGAGATGTCTTTTTGAATAGAGAGGCCAGAGGATGATTTGGGACGAAGCTGCATGTTACATAAAGACTCTTCCTACCTTAGGGAAGGTAACCATGAACTTACCACTGACTTGTAATTAGAATGACAGGGCACACTGCTCTCTTTTAAGAGAAAGTATTTGCAAATGCTGTGTATCTGAGGTAGGTGATGTGTGTCTCTCCTCCATGCCGACATGCAGGATTTGCTACTCCCACAGCTTCTTTTATCACAGAAGAGCCTTGCTGCACCCAACCCTTACTGAACTGCCATGTCCTAGAAAGCGTAAACACAGATATTTCAGGACAGAGTCTCACAGAGAGGACACCAGCACCCTGTGGACTCAGACATAAGAGCAGCTTCTGCAATAGATTGTATCATGTTTCAGGTAGCCACTTGCACACACATACTCTACTCATCTGGAATTGGCTGTGATGGCAACTCCACCTGGATGCTGTTGTATTAACAGTGGGACCAAACTGTCCAATGTGGTTCTCTAATTAAAAGGCTGTTCTTCTGCAAATGGCAAAAATTAACCAGACTTGTGTTGTAAAGATGCAGAGTCAAAATTTTTAGGTGTTTTGACCAGCTGCTCTTGAAATATCATAAATGTGAAACAGGATGCAAAACCAAATAAAACACAGACTTACATCCTAGCTGAGGACAACTCCAAAGCCCACTGTGCAGAGAATCTTTGTCCTCCCTGAGGACAGGGGAGGGCAGACCTGGAGCAGGATAAAGAAAGGTATATTTTCCAGGAGCATTCCATCAGCTGCAGCATGGCTCTGCACCTCTGCTCCTCTCATCCCCCACCTAACACCAGGCACTGCTAATTCCTGGAAAATCCATGGTGAAGTTCCTTGTGCTTGGTAAGACAAAGTTGCCTGATTTTCCACACCTTCCCCTGGTACCAGGGACTGCAGTTTGCCTCACCCTTAATTTGCCAGGTTGGCAGGAACAGTGGAGTTCACTGAAAAGATTATTTGTAGCAAGAATATTTCAGTGCACCAAGCCAGAATCCAACCATGCTCTTTCAAAATAATGCTGTCTAGTAAAATCAACCAGCTGAAAGGCATTTTGCACAGTATCAAAAATGTAAATACAAGGGACAGTTGGCCCATTATTATGCATTTGTATATATATAATCACTGGGAAAAATCCAAAACACACATGTAGCTTAGAAAATAAAACAGATGTATGTAAAAATGGACTGTTTTATAATAATTTGTCTGTACAATTATGGTGTTATTGTTCCTGTGTAACAGGATAAGGAAAGAGAAGGTGGCTGTAATCTTCTGGTGGTGTTTTAAAACTCTGTGCTTGCTCTCACAAACTTCTTATTTACAGAAAGAATCCCCACTGAAGGCAGCAAGACTAAGTCTTCCAGGATCAAGACCTTAATTTGTGCTTTGACAGAGTTTGTAAGCCTCCAGTATATGTAATCTCCTACATCTAAGTATTACAAATACGTTATGAAAAATAAATATTTAGACAAGTGTAGAACCTATTTAACATTGATTTTTTTCTTTTCATTACAACTCATCTAGTGTCATAAGCTGACTAGATCAGCCCATATCCACATCAACAAAGCTTGCAATCTGCTAATTTATCCATGAGGTACTAACTTCAAAAATTGCAACATTTGGGAATTAAATGTAAATAAAATGCTTTCCATCTTCCATTCAACATTTAATCTCCCCATTTCAAAAGACAAAAGTAGCCTGAAAGCTAAAAAAAATAGCCAGAAGAGCATCAGTATAGGATCAGAGGACTTCTTCACTGGCACCAAGGACTTCAGAAGCAGCAGCCAAATCACGCTGAAGAGCAGGACAGGACGTCAGCCATGCATTTTATCCATGGAGCCTTTCAAGGGGATTGTGGTACCCTGCCCCGAGCTGCATCCACAGCGTGGGTCCATGTCCAGACACACCAATCCAATCAGCTCCTTGGAATAACTTCTCTGTCAGTAGCCTGGGAAAGACTGATCCCCTTTGCAGCATTCTGCTTGGGAGAGGGCAGACCTGCACCCAGCGGGGCAAGAGGATGGAGGGAGGGATGGATGGATGGATGGATGGATGGATGGATGGATGGATGGATGGATGGATGGATGGATGGATGGATGGATGGATAATGGATGGATGGATGGATGGATGGATGGATGGATAATGGATGGATGGAAGGAAGGATGGTTGGATGTGGGTGGATGGATGAATGGATGGATGGATGGATGGATGGATGGATGGATGGATGGATGGATGGATAATGGATGGATGGATGGACGGATGGATGGATGGATGGATAATGGATGGATGGATGAATATGTGCTGGCCAAATCCCCGGGACCAGAGCTGTCACATCATCCACGATGAGGAGATGTCACATCATCCGTGGCTTTCCTGCTGGCAGTTCTGCCATCCATTGGTCCTGGGGATGGCCCCAGGCTGGAGGTGGCTCACAGAGAGCTTGTGCCAGGTGGAGTGAGGCTCTAAACTGACATCACTCCCCCAAAATCACCTTGCTGTTGGTTGCAAAGAAGGGCAAGCAAAGGGTCCTGCAATGTGGAAAAAACCTCCTCTGAGGCCCCAAGGCAAATTGTCTTGGAGTCAAAAGCCCAGATAAAAAAGCCAAAAAAGCCTCTGAGCCCAGAAAGGGATTAAATGGATTTACTAGGTCCAAAGAAAAGCCAGGCAGAAACAAGGGGAAAAAGTATACTGTCTTGGTCTGTTCAGCTCACTGCTATTCAAAAGAGAAGAAATATGACTTACAATGAACTGGGAAAGGATTTTTTTGAATGTGTGAAAGGAAAAAATTTATTGTTCATGCTTATTTTATGTTGTCAAATCTGCCACTCTGGGAAAGAAATAGCCATACAGATTTCTGTATATTAGAAAAAAGGGAAACTGGAGCAGTGGGGAAACCCATTACAGGCTGCTGCTGGAGAAAGAGTTCTTTCTGGTTTCTTGGTCAGTGGTCATTTTCTGACATGGAGTTTTTGGGTAAAGTCTGACTGAATCATGGCCATGTAATTCAGGAACCACCAAACTGCCAAAATCCTGATTGCAGCTGCAGTGGTGCATGTGCTAATGGATGCAATTTAAGTAGCTTCTCTGTTCCTCTTATAATATCTGTGTTTCTTGAGTATCAATAAAATGTCTGTGATCCCCACTTCTCAGAAAGTTCACTTTTGAAATGAGTGCTTCTATGCAAGTATTCTCTTTATTTATGTTTGTATTTAACTTCCACACTTTTAATACTCTAAATCTATAGTAGACACTTGAATAATCTGATGTGAATAATACTCATACCTAAGGATGGAGGGAAATTCATGATGCCTATTTTGTTATTCAAAAGTAGGTGCTGAGATTGTGGATTTCTGCTAGTGTAATCATCTATTTGTGGGAAAAGCAGTATAATATAGGGCTCCGTTTTTGTTTAAATTTCAGCTGAAGATAGCAAAAGATTAATAAAGAACAGACTTGCCACTAATTTACCAGAAAGTGTCATAAACAGAGCTTTGTAAAATAGCAGAAGTTGGTCTGTGGCTCTCAGTACCAGATCTCCAGTAAAATTTTCATTCACTCCTGTGAAGTATTTTTTATTTCTTTTTTGTTTTCCTTGCAGAATATATATGGCCCCATCATTTCTGCCGTGCTTCTGCATCAGTATAAATATTTTGGTGGTGTAAAAAACCTGTTTGTGTGTCTCTGAAGATCTCTTTCTTTCCTTCTTTGGACTGTTCCTCTTTTAGAGCATGGACAGAAACTTGCTGTGGAAGAAATGCATGTCTGCACATCTTTGTATATTCAAGGCCATGTTTGTTTGCAGCAATTTGCTGACACGCTGCACGGTCACGTGCCTATTTCCTCATTTTCAACTTTATGTAATCCATTTCTATAAGAATGAATATCTGGACCATGAACTCTCCTTTATCAAAGCATATATTTGTAGGCTGTGATATCTCTGAGTACACAGATACCTGATTAGGTAACGTGTTTGCATTCGGGCTATTTGTGCAGCTATTGAGCAGCAAGAGCCGCTGAAGCACCAGCACCGAGTGCCAAATTTGCTGAGCTCTGAGAACCCTTTATGGCCTCAGACAGCAACGCTTTGGTTCCCACTTGTGTGCAGAGCAGATAAATAAGTTATTGTGGTGTTCCCCATCACCAGTCAAACAGAAATCATTTTGCCATTACACGGCTTTAGCAGGAGGGAATGTGCAGCGGGACTGCCTTACTGACCTAGATGAGAACAATAAATGCAGGTAGCACTCGAGTCTGATTCTCCTCTCTTTTTTCCTCTAGTCCATGAACTTAGACCTACAGAAAGTGGATATAAAAGGGCTCACACCCACTCTGCAAAGGCACATGTGTGCAGCACAGAAAACATGTTACTCTGCAAGCATGTCTGCCTTCACCTGTGTGATTGACTCATACAAAATACTATCTTTGAAGAGTTTCAAGAATTAATTTTTTTGCTTCATATATTTCCTTCAGCCCCAAAACAGCTAAAAATTGCAAATAACTTCTGATTTTGTGTGGGGTTTTTTTGTGTTTTTTTTTTTGTTTGTTTGTTTTTTATTTTTACCAGGGACCATCAACAATGTAAGAAAAAAAAAATTCAGCAAAGGTATTAAGGTATTTTCTATTGAGCCATGCTCCTTACAGACTTTCCCTGTTCCTTTTCATTCCACCTCAAAGGAATAATTAGCTTCTAAAAAATGTTTTTCATTTTGGCTGGGAGAAGACAGAGCATGTTCTTAATTAAGGAAGTGTTATTAAAATAAACTTTTCTAGGAAAACGTACATGGGGTAATATATAACATAATTAGAAAAATGCTTTTATTTTTTCTGGGTTGTTTTTTTATAATGGCTGACTGAAAAGTTTTCAGCCAACTCAAGTATCAGCTTTATCTTCCCTTTCTTTTCTCATCCCCATGACTGTACTCACCTCTTTGGCTCATTCTTTTCCTTGAAAAGCAGTTTCATAGAGTTTGTTACTTCACCTTCTATCTTAATTGTCTCTAATTTACATCTAGAAAAAGTATGGATATTTTTCTTTTCATCAATGTACGTCTCCAAGTTTGGAGTCCTGCCTCTAGCACTTGCTGGTCACATAATTTTTATGTCTCATTCTTCTCTCTGACTTTACTGCATCTCTTACAGCTGCATCCACATGCACAGAAGGAAATTCCAAGATTTCAGTTAAATGCAAGTCCTGCCTCACGTGTTTACTTCCACCAGCTTTTCAGCCCAGAATCTCCAAGCTACCCTGCACTACTTTAAACACACTGACATGCTGTCATCTTTCTTAATGGCCTCACCTTTGTGCTGGCTTCTTTTCTGAAGTCTGAACTCCTCATCAGTAACTAGGGGTTGAAGTTTATACAAACGTTATAATTTGTGCAAATCATGTATTAGCTGGGCCCTAGGGAGCCTTCAAACCACCCAGCAAACAGTGTGTTTTCTCCTGTAAAATGCAATTGAACTGTAACTCTTCTCTCCTGTGCTGTCTCATTAACTTCAAAATATTGCTTCATCCTCAGTGTCTGTGTTGGCCAGGCCTCTCTATAAAATGTTATCAGAAGGCATCAGTTTTTCCAATATTCTCTGACATGCTGTCAGCATAACTGAGCGAGTTGCATTATTCAAACCAGACGGTGAACGCTGCTCAGGTGGAAGCACCAAAACAAAATGTGAGTGCTGGGGCTCCCCTCCCTCTGAGAAAAAAAGGCACAGGTCCTGATTTTTGCAGCCAGTATACCTGGCAGACTTTTGTTTCTAAAGTGCCTAATATCAGGGCTGGCTTGTTTGCTAATAACAGATGTCACTGGATAGTAACTGTGCTCCAGTACAAACCTGAATCTCATCAAGATATTTGGACCTGTGATAACTTGAAATCACTATTAATGCATTTTGAAGACTGTCTATAAGTGCCTTTTGCTTTTTTACTCCCTATATAGAGCTGTGTTTATCATCTTCCATTTTCTTCCATCACACCACACAAGTATACTGTTATTTTTACCTTCTTTTTCATCTTCAGCTGAAAGCTTAATAAGCACACTGATAAACCCATTTACTGTAAGTTCTAGCATGTTCAGAAGTCAGTTTTAAATAAGCTGTGGTGCACAGAAGTAAACACACTTTTATGCTAAAGTGATGGAGGAGATTGGTGCTGTAACACAACCTTGATGCTTTGCCATCTGCCACAATCCCAAGTGCCTAAGTGACCCTGGTGACAAAAAGAAGACTGAGGAAAATGTGAGCCCCCTGTGGAAGGAAACAGGTGACCTGGTTACTCAGGACATGGAGAAGGCTGATGTACAGTAATTTCACAATTATAAGCCGCACTGAGTATAAGCCGCACTTCTGGGTTTCAGCAACTTTTTGTTTTTTTGTCCGTATATAAGCCGCTCCTGATTATAAGCCGCATATTACAATACAGAGTGTGATAAAAGGTATCTATTCTATCACCATCTGTTGAGGGTGGGGACAGTGATCCTTATCTCAATGGCAGATAATCTGCTAATGGGCCATCCATTGAAACCAGGCAGGGCATTGTTCTTTATCTTTTCACACCCCATCCTTCTTCCAGGGAGTCATTTTCTGCTAATGGCCCATTGAGTCCCACTGTGGGACTGATAAAATTACTGCATCCCATTTGGAAGTTGCTCCAGCCAGGAGGAAGAGCCCAACATTTCTTACCAAGATAAAAACAGAGGTTTTGGGACACTAAGGGAGCCCCTTTCTCCACTGGACTCCAGAGGAAAACCGGATTTCTCCACATCACCACTGGACCTCCAGAGGGAAACTGCACCTTGTACAGGAGCACTGCTCCAACTGAACCACATCTGTCACAGGAGGATACAGCCACCATGGAATGGGACTGCTGCCAACACCCTGATGGGGTGTCAGGTTGTACTCTGACTTTGTCAGGGTTTGGAGTTTGTTTCTTTGTAGTACTGTATTTCTATTTTAATTTCCCTAGTAAAGAACTGTTATGCCTAATTCCCATATCTTTGCCTGAAAGCCCCTTGATTTCAAAATTATAATAATTTGGAGAGAGGGGGTTTACATTCTCCATTTCAAAGAGAAGTTCCTGCCTTTCTCAGCAGACACCTGTCCTCCAAACTAAAACAGCAACTTTTCGTTCTTTGTCCATATATAAGCCGCACCTGATTATAAGTCGCACTTTGGGTTCAGACCAAAATTTTCGTCAAAATGGTGCGGCTTATAATCGTGAAATTACTGTACTCCACAATGTTCCTGCCTCAGTCTTTACCTGCAAGTTCTCCAGCCACGCTGCCTGAGCTGCAGATGGCAAAGCCACTGTCCATCATGGCTGAGAAGATGTGGCAGTACAGTGAACTCCCCACTGACTGAAAAAGAGGAAATGTAATCCCCCCCATTTTTAAAAAGGGAAAAAAGAAAAGCCTGAGGGACTGCAGGCTGGCCAGGCTCACCTCTGTGCCTGGTAAAATCATGAAACACATGGAAAACAAGGAGAACACTGGTGACAGCAAACTTGGTTTCATCAAAGGCAAATCATGCCTGACACATTTGGTGGCATTCTACAATGGGGCTGCAGCATTGCTGGAGGAGTGAAGAGTGATTATTTTTATCTACCTGGACTTGTGCAAAGCATTTGACACTGCCCCACACAGCATCCTTGTCTCTAAAGGAAAGATGTGGATTTGCATGAGGAGATGCTGATGCGCTGGCACAGCACACCACTGGAGGCAACAAAGCTTCGTGTGAGTGCTCAGATGGAGATTTGTGCACCTGATTGTCAGGTCAAGGTCAAATGCAGGTAAATTTATGCAAATACATGAGACAAACTAAGGTTTATGTGAATTCTGGTGTTTATTTGACCATAAACTGGGAAAGAAGCAATAAAATCAGTGAAATGGCATGCTTAAAGGAGTATTAATACAGCCACTAAGTAGGGTAATAGGAAGCTTATACAATTGGCATATGTTCCTATTTGGTTTTTATTTTACAGTTGAGCAAGGCATCTAAAGTGTGGTTAAAAGTGACTGTAAAAATGGCATTAGACTGCTTAAACTTTATATTTCATTTACTTCCAGGTATAATACTCTCTACTGTTTATAAACAAAAATATTCTCTTTCTGAACTGTCAGCTCAGCAAGCACAAGCTGGCCTCTGAGATCTGGGCATCTCCATGTCTGATGTCTTCAATAATTAAAGTTATGTGATAGGTCTTCAACCCCTGCTATGCTCCAATTTGCATGCCACTTTTGGATAAAGGTGTGCATTTAATGAGGGACTTGAGTGTGCAAATTTCATTTTGTGCAAACAAAGGAGATGTCAGCTGTACAAATAAACATGTATGTAAATCCTTCTCATGCTGCAAAACTCCTTTGTATTTGTCAGCAGTTTGCAGAACATGACAGCAGAGACAATCCTGCTTGTTGCTTGCAGTCAGTGTCTCATCAAGGCACTGAGGTGGCTTCCCTCCTTTATTACCAGAACAAGGTTCAGCCTGCCCCTGGCCATATAAAGCCTCATTCAGAGAAAACTTACAGGGAGGAGTTTCCAGGAATTACTTTATTCCCTTTGTTGCCTGATATTCTGCCAGATGATGCACGTGGGGAGGGATTCACAAAAACCTGAAGAGTAAGGCTAATCTCCTCCACGCCCTCTGCAGTCCCTGGAGTGGCAGATGCCCTCCTCCCTGGCACAAGCAGGCAGCAGCACCTTCCCACGAGGGAGCCTGCAGAATTCAGGGATGATCCCTGCAGGTTCTGGCAGCAGCCCTGCCCTGGTCCCCAGAGGGTGGCTGAGTCAGCTGGCTGGGAGCTCAGGAGCCTGGGAGACTCCACACTAGACACCACCAGAGGCACTCCTCATGCTCCCTCCCACTTCCACCATCCCCATCCATCAGAGAAGAGGGGGCCCCAGGTAACAGCACCTGGCTGGTTTGCAGTGGTCCAGAGGACAGATTTTACAAACTTCAACACTTGAGCTGGGTTTGCCTTTGAAAATGTATCCCTTGCACTTGAAGAAAATTGGTTCTCAAAGTTGCTTGAAAGAGTCAAGAGTCATTAAAATATGTAAATGGTAAAATTGTACATGGATAATAGTCTGATTACCATTTCAGTGACAGATGTTCTCACACAGAACCAGATTTTCAAAGGAGATCCGGGTTAAATTTTCAAGTATTCAGCCCCACATCTGGAGCTGAATTTTCAGATGAGCCCACCTCTTGCTGAGGCACTAAGTGGGCAATTCTCTGTAAAGCCCTCAATGTGTAGCTCCCATTGTGGTCCTAGTCAGACTTTTTTTTTTTTTTTTTAGTTGCAAAAGAAAATTTGCAAGCAACTGAACTTGTTTGAATATCTGGCCCTGGTTCTCAGTGCTGAGCACTTCTGAAAATTCAGCTTCTCACGTGAGCCCCACAAGCACAGCATCACTGAATCCTGGGTTGGAAGGGACCTTAAAGATCATCTGATTCTGACCCCCCTGGCAGGATTGCTGCCCACTGGACCACACCACTCAGGGCCCCATCCAATCAACCTCAAAGATTTCCAGGAATAAGGCATCCAGAGTTTCTCTGGGCAGCCTGTTCCATGGAACACCACCATGGAAGGCTGTCCCATGCACCTTCTCCTGAGGGGTTTGTCAGGGATTTTGGTCCAGCAGAGTGCACTTGCTTGGCCTATTTAGGACCATTGGCAAAAGCCTGCTATACTTCATGCCATGCACCAGTCTCTCTAGGGCATCAGGAAAAGGCCAAGGAGTGGGTAAAACAGTAAAAGCCACACTGAAACCAAAGGCAGGCTTCCAAACACTGGTGCAGTGCACATCAGGTGCCAGGATCTCATTGCAGCAGTTCAGTACTGGAACTACTACCAAAATCATGGGAATCTAAGTGTGACTGGGAACTGGCTTTTCTGTGTGCGTCTACACATTGTCTAAAATGTGACAGAGCCTCCCAGGCAACCTCCATCTGTCTCCTTAGAAAGTTTCAGGTTAAAAAAAGGAGCCTGCAACGACAGCTGACTTCAGGAAGAGCATCACCATTTGACTTGGGCACTGTGCAGCATTCCCATGTGAGGCACTCCCATTCTGCCACAGGCACTGCAGGGGGAAGCCAGGATTGCTTAGCTGAGCTACTGCTGAGCACCTTTGCAAAGAGACCTGTGCCACTGAATCCCACAGCATGCAGCTATGGCAGCCCAAATACGTCCAAGAGCAAACAGCATCCCCATGCTGCTGCAGCAGGGAGATGCTGCAAGGAAAGGTGTGGAGGAGTCAGGGAGAAGCTCCCAGAGGCCACATCCACCCTGGACAGTGCAGGACTGCCACCTGTACCATCAGCTCACACGGTGGAATTGTCACCTATACAAAAAAAAAAAAAAAAAAAAAAAAAAAAAAAAGTTACTGGGTTTCTGCTATTAAAAATAGGCATTTTTATCAATGTATGCAAATTGCTGTAAGAGGGGGAAAGATGTTCAAGCACGAATGACTCATTTTTGCATTCATATCTAAGAGTATACGACTAATACTGAAAGTACAGAAGTTGTTCTTGCACATTAGGTTTATTATGTGTTCAGTTTCTAGAGTGTATGAAACACTTTCATAATCACTTACTGTCTGACTTGGGCTTCCTCATTACTGGGAGGTACAACTCGCCCACTCCACTCACTCAGTGCCTTTTCTTGCACCCATGACCTTCACAGTTCACTCATACAATAATGCTAAATTAGTATTCTGGGGGCAGCCAATTCTGCTGAGACCTTGTTTTTCTTTTTCTTTTTCTTTTCATTGTAATTTAAGCAAATCCCAGCAACTAATCTCCAAAACCGGTGACTTTTTTTAGACTAACATTTATTTCAAAGTGATGCATCAATGATTAGAAAAAAAAAGTTTTTGGCAGGCATTCCTACAGACTCTCTGACCCTCAGTCATTGCTGGTTGCCTCATTTTAAAAGTGAGGCATGCGTATTTCCTACAAGCTTTATAACTGCAGGATTATGACCATCCTTGCTCACCATTTGTGCAAGGTTTGAAAATCTCAAATTTCATCAGTTTTTTCACCCTGAAGAAATTGTTGTCTGACAAGAAGTCTCCCATTGGAAGGATTTAATTTTGAAATTCTACACTCATAACCATGTATCACGCTGTAATGGCAGAGGAAAATGTATTCTATAAATGTGGCCTAGAACTGGTGGCAGGACATTTGGTGATGTGGAGAGCTGGCTAGTGCCTGATGGCTAACATCTGCATAATGCTGATGGGTGCAGCAAAATGTGACATTAATGCAATCCTTTATGACAAGCTGCTAGAGGAAGCAGTCTGAAATTTTGTTATCCTTGCTTAAGCTGCTCCTTACAGTTGGGAGTCAATGACAGGGAAGTAGGAGCTAATTAAGATGTGGGATGGGGAGAGATTAGAAAATTGTTCTAAAATCCTATAAAGGTAGGTAATTAGTGACATGGTGTCTAATTGCCAGAATTATATGCAAGTATCAATGAGAATCTCTTCCTTTCTCCCTAGCTAAATGCAAATATTTCTTGTGTTGATAATAATTACTAGCTGTCTTTTGTCGTTCTTATTTGTGCCTGTGAACAACTTTTTCTATTAAAATCTAAATGACAGCAAGAAGATGTTTATTAATTCTAAGTATGGTGAGTTTAACAATCACCTTTACCTGCTGTGAGGTGAGTTTCATGGTCTGCATCTTGCTGCTGAGAAAGCTCCATCCCCAGTGTTCACAGATCTATTTTGGTTGAAAGTTTTGCCTTGGCAGTGCATTTCCCAGTGTTGTGAAAAGCTGTGATGGAAGCAGGTAAATAGAAAATAAATACCCCTAGCTAGAGACGCTCCTAAAAGAGATGCTGCACTGATTTCAGACTTTAGCCTTAGTAATCACTAGTGTTTTGGTGACTGAGGACAGACTTTTCATCTTAACTAGCAGCAGTTTTTTCCTATACTTTTTCCTATGAATTCAGACTCAGATAATTTATCCCACTTTATTTATTAGCAAGTCCAGGCAAATCTTGCTGTTACATTTTATAATTGCTTCTGAGGATCAAACATGTAAAATATCGACAATATATATTGTTTCTTAAGTAGAAATCCCCATACTTCACCTAAAATTACTCCACTGGGAGCCTGACAAGCATCTGGTCACCTGTGCATCAGCTCAGCAAAGATTTCTCATGGTTAACAAGTCCCTGTAAAATGAGCTGTTGGTCACTGAGGCTGCTGTCAAATCCTGCAACGCTTTTCCACTTTGTCCAAGCGGTTTGGGAGAAATTTGATTGCTCTCTGTCAGGCAGCATCAGGCTCATTCAGAGAAAGCTCACTCTGATTGACAGTAATCTGAGGAGGCACTGCTTGATCAGAAAGATACTTTCTTCAAAATGTGTGTTTAGGTGGAGAGAGTTTCCCAGATGTCACAGTCGGTCGCCTCCCGTGGAGGGGAACGTGAGGCAGCACCAGCCCTGGCAGAGAGAGCCCTTGGCTGCTCCTCTGCAGCTGGGGCTTCTCCTTCTGGAAGTGCTCAGCACTGCTGTGCAGGAGGTGATCCCACAGGAAATCACGTCTTTTCCTCCCCGTGAGAAGACCACAAAGCCACCACGATCCTCAGCTATCAGCGGCTGCTTGCTCTTTTCTCAGACGCTGGTTTGAAACTTCACAGAGCTCTGGGACTGAGATTAATCTGCTGGGAGCATCAGAATGGAGGAGAAAGCTGTGGTCCTGCTGGGACACGTTCCAGCCAGCTGTTGCAGCACCAGCAGAGTGAATTTCTACAGATGGCACCACCAGGACACGGGGGTACCATGGTGTTAGACACAAGCCCTGGGATGAAGGCAGGATGATGTCCTTGGCTCAGAGAGGAAGGGAGGGTGCCTGGCACCCACAGCAGGACCATGCCCAAGTGTCACTGACCCTGCTGAGGCCATTTTTGTCTTATTTATTTCTTTTATTATCTGAGGCCCACAACCAAGAGGCAAAGGGCAGAGGGCAGTCCCACGCTGGCAGGACATTCCAGAGATGGTGAGCACTGAGCTGGGTGGGACTAGAGACCTCCTCTTTCCTGGTCCCAAGGTGTTGAGCAGCATTACTCTCTTCCTCTTATGCTTATTTTCACCAGCCATAAAATACTAATAGGGCATATTTAGCTCTTAACCATGTTGTGAGCATTATTTTACGAGAGTGTTACAGTGCTTTGAAAACTCAGTATCCCATGAATTGCTGCTTTAGTGCTGTGCTAGAGATCAACGACACTGATAAACCGGGGTTATCTGCTCGTTAAGTCATAGGTTGGACCAGCACACACCAGGGAGAACTGTGAGCTCTCCTCTCCATCATGCCTTCATCAGAGCAAGAGGCTTATCTGTGTTTGCTGAATCATCTGCTGGAGCTGCATAATCAATGTATTTGCTCTGGATACCATTTCCTGTGAAAATAACTGCCCATGAGGCCACACCTCACACTTCTGGTGAGATAAGTGGTTAACCATTGTCTCAACGAAAGATTGACACTGAGCTGATAAAGCCACCATGCTAACTGAGCAGTAACTTCATTAACTCCCTGCATGCCATCAACCAGGGAGTTTTACAAGCTGATGAGAAATTAAGGCCCCCTGACAGGCTGGGCAGGCCTTTCCAGCTGCTCCCAAGTGTTTATTGAGTAAATGTCCCACTGTCAGTGTACACACTGTGTCAGCTTAAAGCCTGGCATTCATCTGTTTCAACTAGCTCTGTAGGCATCTGCAGCCAGCCCTCACCACAGCTGTTTTATCCCTTTGGGCCTCTTGAACAGCCACTCTACAGTCCATGAGAATGCACTTCCTTATCTGTCTGCTTGTCTCCTCTTTTCTCCTTCACAGCGAGAACAGCACAGCTCAACCACAACATGGATGGAGCACCATATTATTTTCACCCAGAGGAGTTATGCAAGTCTTCAAGGCTTTTCTGGATGTGTCCAAAATGAAAATGTGGCACTTCTGCCTTTTGTCTCCTCCAGATGTTGCATGCAGCTGTTGCACTCATGGCATGGAGACACTGCTTCCTAAAAAGCCTGAAAGAACCCTACTGAAACCCATCTCCTCTCAAGCAAATCCCACTAAACCTTTAGGATTGGGTGGGTTAGAGGTTTGTGGTCTTATGGTTGACTCAGATATAATTGCCAGGCTTGTTTGCTGTCTTTTCAGAAAACCATGGGCTGAGTGGACACACTTTTTTGACCCAAGAGTTGTCTTTTCAGGTAGGATGGAGGCACAATGCCAGGATAATGTAAAAAAAAAACCCAACAAAACAGTATTACAGTGCTTTGAAAGTCCAGCTGAATCCCAAGATTGAAGTGTCCCTTCTGCAAAACCTCCAGTCTTTGCCATATAACCTGCTGAATCTTGGATGGTGATGAATAACAAGCCTCAGTTTCTCCAACTGCTCATCCAGAAGTTCCACACAGGGGCCCAAACCTGCAAAGTACAACTTCTGTTGCTTAAAATATGGCACTTTCCCTCCCACTCCCCACCCCCCAGCAGACTTAGGAACCCAAGAATCTACCTTGTATGTATTACAACAGTCTTGCTTGTATTAAGTCATCAGGTGCAGAGAAAAAATATTTGATAGCTCCATCCTATCCATCAACAACTTGTCCTTGGACTGCATCATAACATTTACAGTGTGCCTGTGCAAAACACACTCTGCAAAGGGATTCCTGACTCCTTGCACTTGTTATTCATACATTGTTTTCATCTTTCCTGTGGGGGAAATCTTACTGAATCTTTCACACCCCAGGAGACAGGGTAGGATTTTTTTTGAGCTGAGTTGCAAAGTAAGGAGTTCTGTACCAGGGCAATTATGGTTTATTGTTTCAGTTGGTAAATGTTTAAAAAAGCAGCCGTCTCTTAAGACCATACCATAAAATGTGACTTGTACACAAACTGTAAATAAATAGAAATAATTGCTTGTGCTACAAGATCCATCTGGGGTTGGTTTCAGCTCCTCGTATAGTTGCAAACTTTCTGTGCATCTCTGAGCAAACCAATTAATCTTCCCTGTATCTCATTTCCCTTTTAGTGCAATGAGCAAAGTTATCTCCACTGTCCAGAGGAAGAGTTCTGCAGCCTGGCAGAGCCCCAGCACACCTATCCCCTTACCCCCTGCCCCAAGGAGGACTTTAGCAGGAACAAAGTAAATGGCTTGCAGTGATTTCACATATTCCCAGCCCCATGGGCTTAATGTGATTTTTATAAAGGGAATTAATTTCTAGCCAACCTGTGGTTTAGCTGTTGCCCATTTATACCAAAGATCCCAGAAAGGGTTGGAGCTAAGGTGTGACTTGATTAGCAGCATTTCTTTTCCCAGCCAGGTACACCACCCTCTTTTTAACACTGTCACTGCCCAGAGGAGCAAAGGAGAACCTCAGAAGTCAGGATTAACATGAGGGCCACAGCTGCTTCCATTGCTCTTGAAACAAGAGCAACCAGATTTATGCTCTGGTGATTTCCTATCCTTGCTCTCTCAGTTTGTACTGGCAATCATGAAGCACTGGAAGTTAGAAACAGTGCTTTTTTGGCACCTGTTATCACATCTAACCATTCTCCCATAAAATGCATGGGCTCCTTCACCCATTTCCCCCCAGCTTCTAGGATACATCTGAAAAATCCTTGTGTCTCCACAGGGAGACACAGTACAGCCTCATGCTTGTGTTTTTCTGCAGACTTTTTCCTGCTGAGCTGGTGATCTTGTAATCTGTAGAGAAAAAGAAATAAAGTAAAGACTCATTTTCAAGGAGAATAAAAAATGGATCTCTGCAATTACAAGGGACTCAGCTCTCTGTGCTTCACTGGTACCTTCACTATCATGACAGTGGCTACCTAGCAACCATGCCTTTCAACTCAAGCCACCTTTATTTAGATATATTTGTATTTCTACTGGCATGGAGAAATGTTGGCTGTAAAAATATTAATTTACTTGGACGTGGTAAGTATCTCCTTTAGGGATATTCTTCTTTAGAGAATTTAAAACACTATTTCATCAGCAGCTTGAAGAAGCACCAGCAGTTCTTTTGTTGGTGTGACAGCTGTACCTGTTTAACCTCACTACTGAGACATGCTTCTTGTCAGGTTAGAGTGTGCAAAAAGTACTTACTGTAAAAAGTAAAGACCAAACCAAAACTAAAACCACTCCCCACCCCAAATCCCTGAAAAACAAGACCTTAAGGTTTTCTAGGAGCAAGTCCTCTTGCTAATAATGCACAGGAGCAATTAACCAGTGGGTGGTTTCTGAGCCTACCTTAAGCTTTAAATGTATGTACTTAATACAGTTACTTATTGCCTAGAAGACAGGGTGGAGTTAAATGTGCTTAAGGTTTGTAGACAGAGGCAATCTAAGGCAATAAAGCTCTTTTGCCTCCCTTCTGTCTGAAGGCAGAGCTGGGTTAACCATATAAAGCTGTGTAATTGTGCTGGTTGTTTTGTATTTCAGATCACTGCTCTCCATTCCACCCCTCCCTCCTCCCTCCCCACCATCTATGAAAAACAAAATTAAGCAGAAGCAGTAAATCACTTTATGGAGCTTCCCTACCTCATTTTTCTTCCAGTGACAAGAAGGAAAACCTTGCTGATTCTCACATGGCAATACTTTTGTCAATTCATGGGACTAGATATCCTTCCAAAAATATTTCAATATGGTTCTGTATTCCTCCCAGCTGCCCTTCTGCTCCCTGCTGTAGCCTTGTCACAACACTCTTCTCTCTGGATTTGTTTCAACCTTCAGACTGGTGTATTTAAAGCTTTTAATCATTTCAGCATTATTTATTTAGTATTATCCCATTAACTTCAAGTTTTTCCCAGTATTTATTAATTATCCTTCCCAAAACTTCTGTGGAGTAACAAACTGTTCCTTGTCCAATTTCACAAGCAAGGAACAGGGTTTGTATTTAGCATTACTGGGGAAATTTCCTGATTCCACTGGAACTGGGTACTGAATAAAAGGATTTTGTACAAGCAGACAGTATCTGGCCAACAGGTGGGAAGATTGAGCCCAAACAGCCAGTAGGCAAATCAAAGGAAGAAGGGGAAACGTGTTTCTGTAAAAGTAGACATGGTAATAAACAGATATTGAAAAAAAAAGGAGTACTTCTATAGAGAGTAAGACGGACAGAGATGGACAGACAGTGTTCTGTTGCACAGTAAGATGAACAGGCTATTTTTGAACACCAGGCTACTCATCCCAGGGGTGTGAATTCAACTTCAGGCTCCTACAGGAGCTAATGGTCCTGTAAGAGGTTCACATTAACAAATAAATAAATAAAAAAAGAAAGGTCTAAACAAAATGTGGCCCCAGGTGAAGCACTTGGACCCTTGAGAAGCTCTGATCCTAAACAGGTGTCACTTTGGGTGGGGACAGAAAATGAACTGAGATGTGAGAGGAGGGGCACTGTCTGCCAAGGTCTCAGTCACCTCAGGTGAGGCTTTAGGAGTCTCTTCTCTTCCCCTGAAACTCACTGAACAGTGGACTCTGGTACCTGTTAAGAACTTTTTTCTTTGTTTTACATTGTTTGAAGGACAATGCACAACTCTAAAATCATGGATTAGATCCCAGGTATTCACCACTAGTGCCTTAGTCATGTAGTGTCAGTTCCTGTCTGCCTTCAGCTATCCAGCTGGATTACCCTGGAAATCCTTGTTTTACAAGAAAGGATGTGCCAGTGAGTCACCCAACATCTCCTGTGGTCTCGACTGCTGGAGGGAGGGTGACGCTTTCCTGTTGAAAGATGCTGAGCCCACAGGTCTCATCAGCTGGGGGACTCTTTGAAGAGGATGGAGAGGGCATAAGTAGCAATTCAAAACACAGCAGTTGCAGCTGTTTTCTTTCTGAGGCACCCATCCCTTCAACATTTGAGACACACCCAGAGAAAGTGTTGAATTCCAGGTGAATATTGGGAACAAAAGTTTGAGGTTTTTTGACACAAAGATTCAAAATCCATTTGAATCCTCCTGTAGGCACCAAGTTCTTGATCAAGATGTATCTTTGACCAGCCCTTGAAGCTGCATCACAAACTGTGGCTCCATTCCTTTAACAAGTCATGTAAAGGAGAGCAGTGCCCTGCCTTCACCACTGTTCCCACTTTCATTAAATCTGATGTCAAATCTGTCGATGGAAAAAGGCAAAGAGGCTCTGAGGCAAAGATCAGGTTCAAGTTTGGCATGAGTTTTATTCAAGGCCTGTCAAATGGGGGTGATATCACCTGCCCAACTCACAGGAAAGCTGAAGTTTGCAGAGGGCTCTGCAGATAGCAGAAGAATCATAATAATCATTAATTAGAATATGATCATTCAACTTAGGCTTTGATTCTGGGCATACTTTATCCTCTACCCATTCTATTACAACTGCAGAATTGAAATTTCATTTATCTTCATTGTCTGCAGTTTTGAAGTAATGGGAAAAGTTCACAGTGAGGGCTTTGAGGTGTCTTCCTGTTATCAAGGGCTCCTATTAGCTACATTGAATTAAGCCTATTAGTTTATCAAGAGCATAATCCCATTTTTTAGCTTCCAAGGGAAAGCAGCAACTATCCCAGTTAATTACTGTTTCCTTGCTGGTACCTAGAGCAAGCAAATGTTCCATGGTCCAAAGTAATTGGTAATGATTGGGAATGAATGAGTCTGTATGGTCCTACTAACTATAACTTGTAAGGTTAATTGGAAAAGCTGGGAGAAGTGTGGGGTGTAAAATAAGTGAATTTTCTTCACAAAAGATGAAGTTTCCAGCAAAAATATGGACATGTTTTACTTGGTGTTTGTATAAAGAACAGGTCATGAAAGATCAGAAATCAGAAATGCATCAAAAGCCATCAAAACCACTTTTGCCAAGGAGTCGGCCACTTTCAGTACACAGCTGTGGGGAAAGAGGGAGCATCCCTGCCCAGGGACCACTGAGGTTCAGCTGCCTGCAGATCCTGCTTGCCCTCCCCACTTTAGGCAGCTTTAGGGTCCCTCTCCTGAAGATGCTCTGCTTCATGTCATGGCCTGCATCCCACCAGCCCCACGATGACATCCCAAGGCAGGAGCGGAGAGGGTGAGTTTGTCTTGGCCGTGCTGCTGCAGAGCCACATTTACCTGCAGGGGACAGAGGAGCTGCTGGCTTTTCTGGATGTGAGGGGTGCAGGACCTGCATCCCAAGATGGGAGAGATGTACAGGAATGGGAATGGGAATGTGTGGACAAAGCTGTGTGCAGGGAGAGGCATGACAGGGAATTGTGTTTTGCCTCACAGGGCTTTGAATCCAGGACAGAGAGCACAGCAAAGCAGGAATCTTTCTGAATAATATTGCAGCAAATTTTCCCAGATTCTTAGGACGTTTCTAATAAAATAGTCCTGTCAACGTCAGTGAATCTTTGATTGATACTGACTGGGGATTTATCCTTCTGCTGGGGCATTTCTAAACTACCTATAATTTTGTTATACTAGCAAGTCAGAGTTATTCTGATGTATGTATTATTGGTTAATATGGACTGTCATCAACCCTTCAGTCAGCTGGCCATGATTCACGAAAGAAAATCACTTCTAATTAAACATTCATCTAATTATTCTTGCCAGAAACAAATGAAATATGCAACCAATATGTTCCATAACAGCTTCAGAAGGGTACCACTAGGATTTGTGAAGCCAGATGATTGAATGCACGGGGAAGCTTTTCAGCACATGTTGCATGAGAAAATGATCCATTCCTACCTTTTAACTGTCTTCTGAACATTTCAAGCAGTATTTAATGTCAGACTAGATTTTGGAACAAGGCACATTAATGACTACAGTAATTGCTCTTTGGGAGAACAGATTTGAGTGACAACACTTTCTCTAACCTCCAGGGTCTTACTTTCCTATGAACAGCTTAACGTTTAAACAAACTGATTTCTCAATATTTTACCAAAAAGAAAAAAAAAGGGGAAAAAAGATCCCTGCAGAGGCTCACATAACTATTTTTCTGTATTTAATTAAAAAGAAAAGCTCCAACATAACATTTTTCTTTGATGTGTCAGTGTACTGCCAGTCTGGTTCATACATATATCTAATAACAGGATGTTGACCTCCTAGAAAGACTTCAAAATTCATATAGCTTGTCATTCCTCTTTGTGTCTGAGACTATAAATCTATTTACCAAGTGCCTGGAATAGTTTTGTGACTCCTGTAAATTTCTTTCTTGCCCTAACAGATCTTGGCTTACAACATCTTGAATATGCAGCAACTGAAGATTTTAACCCTGATGTGTAGACATACATGTTGCAAATGGCTCATATATGTTAGATTGCAATCAGTTGAATTTCCCTAGTGCTAAAAACTAGTCTAACTGAAGAGAGAAACAGAAACAAGGTTTGGCAATGTTTCCCTCATCAAAATGGCAAATGTATAAGGTTACCTTTTAATTTTATTTTTTTATGGCATAATCCAAATAACCATTAACAGATGAGATGCAAAAAGAGATGTTATGCCTTCATGAACACTACAGTAACAAGAATAAATTCTCGATTTGTTCACAATTGCAAGCAAATAATTTCTGTTAAGAAACCTTCTCCTTCTCAGTCTGAGAAAAATTAATTACAGGGAAATAGGTATCAAACTGGGGAGGATATGCTGTTCAAATATGTGGAAAAGCCTGGAGATTTAGCAGGTTGCTTCTGATACTGTCACATCTGCGGGTTATCAGGTTCTGGCATGCTACTTCTCTGTAATTATTTATGAAAAGACCTAAAATGAATGTTTCAAAAGGATTTTGCAGAGCAGTTGGAGTTTGGGTTCATTTCTCAATCCTGCCACGGCTTTTATGTGCAGGGAATTTAGAACCACACTGGCTGAAGCAGGTAGGTGATGAAATCAAGACTTACAGATGTTTCTTATGAAATCAGTGGGAAGCAAACATCTAAGAAACTTCAAAAATATAGTTTCAATGCTCTCTAGAATAATCTCTGGTTGGAAGCAAGCAGTACAATGCCTGATATGGCTTGGGAGCTCAGTGTAAATTGATCATATCTTGGGGATTTCTTGAGATCAGTTGGGCTTTTCAGAAATATTTTACTGTTCCAAGGTCTTCTTTCAGTAAACATAAAATATTCCAGTTTTTCACTGGAAGAGTGATATTCTAACCTATAGAACTGACTGATGATACTTTGATTCCAAACACAATTTGTTCCGTATCTGCTAGAAACAAGAAATTCAGCAAGGCAAGCAGCTGTAGTTGAGAGAATTATTGGAGTCAAGATGCTGAATGGAGCTGGATGCCATTGTTGTTTTATACTTGCTAAATACCTGTTCCCTGTGGTTCATGACAATTGTGTCAAGATCTGGATTCTGCACTCCCCTCTCTCAGAGCCACAAGTGCATTACCTGAAGCTGGCAGCTGCAGTCCAGAGTACTGGCTGTACAGCATTTTATTAATACACTTTTTATATCATAGGGATATTTTGTGACTCTTGAATGCCACCATCAACGTTTCCTCTTTCTCATTCTGAAAATACAGGCAATTTATCTTTGTTTTTCAGTTCTCATAACCAGAGATTACCACTGACCTTACTGCAAAAATGTCTCCCTGCATTGACCAGATTACTCATCAAATAGTCAGATCTGTAGTCATCTTTCTCTCTTAGTTTCCTTATTATCATTTTATTAGCTGCAAATTTCTGCAAAACCACACAGACTTCCTTTCCAAATCTGACTACCACAGCTCCCATAATCTGGAGGAGTATTTCAGCAAGCTGTGACCACAGAAGAAAGGCAATTAAGAAATTGCCACTATGGCTGCATCCTTCTGGGATTTCCACCACAGCACCCAGTGAGAAGCTGAGGAAGCCCCAAAGGCAGCAAAACTGCAGCAGAGGGATGTGCTGAGAGTCTGGATGTGCAGGATCCCTGGGAAGGCTGCCCCACACCACTGCTCACATATCCAAAGCACCCAGTTTTCTTCTCCTGCTGCCTCCTGCAGCTCCCAGAGGCACAAAGTGCTCTTTTCCCATGGGAGATTTCTGCGCTCACTTGTGCTGCAACGTGAACTTGTGAGTCACTCTCCACACAGCAAGAGCAGCTCTCCTCTCCTCTCCTCTCCTCTCCTCTCCTCTCCTCTCCTCTCCTCTCCTCTCCTCTCCTCTCCTCTCCTCTCCTCTCCTCTCCTCTCCTCTCCTCTCCTCTCCTCTCCTCTCCTGCCAGGATTCAGACCCCAGGCAAACCCCAGGCCACCTCCATGGGTGCCAAAATTAGAGCCACACCCTTTGATTACTGCTTTCAAGTTGACAGGTCTCCACTTACCTATGAGGGATTTTATTTTTTTCAACAAGCCCTTTCAATGTGCCTGTGTGCTGTTCAGAGGGTCCAAGCACTCAACTTTAGATTTTTGCTTCTATTCCAGGGACCAGTTGGCTAAATATTCAATTTGCAGCATCTAAACATATGGGCATCTACGTTCTTTATCACATGTAGCTGAGAGTCCACTGAGCAGTGAGACTTATTTATGCTAACTGTTCATTTTACATTGTTTTTAATATGGCAAAATAAGGATTTAAATTTGTTTGCAGACAGAAAGCAAATTATTTTTATGTTGTGCTGCCAGAGTAAAATTTTGCTGCATGCAGCTTTCCTCCTCTTTTCTCAGAAGCTATCTAAAAATAAATGTCGCACACCTGCCTTGTCTGTATACCATCCAGTAACTCAAGCTAGACATGCTATAGCACTCTGATAAGAGCCTCAGTGAAGCCTGGAGGGGGAACTACACATGCACTGCCTTTGCCAGCTGTCCTACTTGCTTCCCACATCAGAGAGCTTAAACCATCCTAGCCCAAACTTTGCCCAAGAAATACCTTTAATGTAACATGGACAGCCCCAAAGTGACCGGGCAGTTGGGCTTGGTGGTCCTTACAAGCCTCCACAAACTGAAATATTTTATTCTACTGTACTCTAAACCAAAAATCCATTTCCTTGCTCTTTCCACCGTGGAGTTCTGCCCAGTTTTCCCATTCAGTTTATTTCGGGCTGGATTGTCACCTTGGCGCGCTGGCAGACGTGGCAGTGCAGGTCGATGGCGACGTGAGCCAGGGCCAGGAGCACATTCCAGCGCTGGGAAGATCCCGAATCTCACACCACAGCTCCCGCTGGCAGGAGGGAAGCACAAGCCAGAACGCTGCTGGCGCGCCAGCGTCTATGACAGATTCATTTTCCTGGGGCGTATGAATTGGCAAATTACGGTTTCTGAATCAGATTGGGCCTCAACAAGTCTTCTGCTGTCAGATACACCTCAGTTTCTGGGATTTTACGTCATCCAGGTTTCTGTTTCGCACCAGTAACTTTTGTCTTCCAAAAGAAACTCTCTTTTTTTCTCATTCTGGAAAACATTGTGACTGTTGTTGTGCTGCCACGGCAATACGCCATTGGCTAAGAGCTATTTTGGAAATTCACATCAGGTCTGTTCAACCATTTTCTTCTTTTCTTCTCCATTAAATCAGACTAGCATCCCAGGCCACAGTCAGAGAAATCACAACCATTGATTTCTGGCTTGTGCTAGTTAATGCAATTCCCCCCAAAACTTTTGTGGTTAACCTCATCTTCTCCAGGGTTATGTGGCTGACCTGCTCATCAGCCAAGCTGGGAGCAGCTCCTGTTGGATTTCAGAGGCACAGGTTCTCACTGTGTGCACACCCAGCCTCTGGGAGACCATCTCTAAAGCATAATCCAAGGAATACTGAGACCAGATGGCCAAATGAGAGCCTAAACTGGGGATCAGCCCACCTGATCTGACCCACATGTGTCCCGCTGCTTTAGAAAGTGTAGGGATTCAAAGGCAAGAAATACATAAATCTGAGGAAGTTTTTCCTGCACTGGATAACCAAGGAAAGCTCACTACTGGCATAAAAAGCATTTTCAGGAAAAGGTTGTACCATGGTATGGATTAAAAATTTTTCACTTCTACCTGCTACATTGAAATGACAAGTGTCAATCCCTGAACTTTAAAGCATAAAATAAAGTCAGAAAAAGATTCCCTGAGGATGAAAGCTTTGCAAAGTTTTGTCAAAAAAAAAAAAGGCACTGTAGAGTAATTTTACCTTCTGATGGAATACCTATGAATATCAGTGGAGACAAGTGATTGGACTAGTCACTGGTGTGTGACATTAGGATTCCTACAGAGGCAATCACTGTAAAATTACTGAGAGACATGAGAAGTTCACACTGTCTTCACCTATGAAAATAAAATTATTGTAGTTATGTTACAGTATAAAACAAGTAATTGCTATCAAATGAGCACAAAAATAGTTTATCTTTTATGATTACTAGCTTTTTTAGAGTACATGTTTTGAGACAAGGAAATTCTTTTTGTCTTTAGTTGTTCAGATATTTTGCTTCCTAGGTTTAGAGCTCAGGAGGCACCAATAATACACTGTCTAAGGATTTCTCTCTTTTCCCCAAAATGTGACAGCAAAACAATTTTAGAAAACCCACAAACCCTAATGACTGCAATAATTTGTTAAAATAAAGGATGGATGTGGTGGATGCAGTAAGTCACTGGAACAGTGGGGTAGAATACAGCAGAATGCCCCACAAGCTGGTCAAATACTGTCACCAGTCACTCAGCACAGCTGTGAACTTCCAGGGCAGCAAGAGAGTCGTGCCCACAAGGAAAATAAATCAGCAATGCAGTAAATGTTTCACAAGGGTTTTGGGCTGGAGTCCACAGTGTCTCAACATGCAACTTGAATTAGCCTTCATTCTGCTCTGGAGACCTCAGAGCCCTGTCCTGTACTTGGGCAAAGTGCCTGTGAAAGCCAAGAGGAAAGCATGGAGCTCTTTAGAATGAGGAGGGAATCGTATTTTGTACCTTTTTCCTAATAAATCTACAAATATCTCAGCCAAGCTTTAAATAATGCAGGCAGGCTCTTTCCTTCTTCCTGCAAATTTGCCTTTAAATGGAAGCACACACTTCCTAATTTGACATGGTCACTTCTAATGGAAATAGGGAGTTACATCCAAGTGATAAACTTCTGAATCAAGAGTTAAAGAAGCAGAGGAAGTCTGCTTCAGAGCAAATGCAGCAACTTTAAATTCCTTCCTTGCTCATGCTGTTGCAGAGTGAGGGTATCATTAAGCTTTTTCAAGCCCCCAACACAGATGAATCCACACCGTGTGAGAGGCTTTGAAAACTGTGGAAGTTTATCCCAGGTGAGGATGCATCCGGCAGTTTGTGCCTGTGTGTGGGCACCAGCACGTGCTGGGGAGGAAAACTCACACACCACAGATCCCTGCTCCTCTCCAATTGTTTATATTTAGCAGCTTCTCAGTTCAGCCACCGTTTAAAGTGTAAGCTCTTTCAAAGCTCTCTTTAAAGCCCTACATTTTTTGAGAGACATTTGAGAAAATGTCTCTCAAAAAGTGAGAAAATAACCTTTAAGGTGTTCGTGCCTCATAAAAGAGATTTAACCACCCCTCAGTTAACACATAGTCAGTCATCTAGTAAGATTTAATCCAACTATGAGACCAGCTAAGAAAATGTTCTGGGGACAGCTCTTTTAAATCAGGAATGTATTTAGATAAATAGTAATAGTGGTGATTTAGTAGAAGTAGTAAATATTTTTTGACCCATTTCTACTTTATCAAGGTCTCTGTCAACTCAATATGAACCCCGCTCTTACAGTTAAAAACTGAAGTAGAAAATAAAACATAACAAAACATCTCTTTGATTACATAGGGAATGAGAGCAACATTTCTTCTACCATTGTTCAACACCTACAAGTACTATTAACTTTAAAAGTTAAGGAAAAAAAAACTGTCATACTGAATAACTTTTACATTTAAAATGAGCGAGTAACTGTAGATTTCTTAAACTGATTAATCTCCCTTCCTTTCTCATGGAAAAAATATTTCATGTGAAAATAAAATTGCATGTTTCTTACAGCATGAAGCATATAAAGGAATAAAAGAGCCTTCTAAAATGTATTTATCCTTAGGCAGAGCATAAGTACACATTGTTGTGAAGGTCAGCTTGTTTTCCAATCTGAGTGAAATACATGTACCATATTTAGCAGGCACACGCACAAGTAAGCCCATACAAGAAGAGAGAGTGAGAAAAGCAATTATAATTGCTATTCTCCAAATATATAATGAATTCTCAAGTTTCCATCTTATCCTTTTACATTCCAAGAACAAACCTTTGCAGGTCTTAGGGAATGGAGTATGAGAGAAATTTCAGCTTCTGATAGGACTCTTGGCTTGTTTAAATGTTAAAAGAAAATTTAAAATGTCTTTGGTGTACTGAAAACTTTTGTGATCTTTCAGAAAGTATATTAATCCAAAGAGCAAGTTTTATTCTAGGCAAAGTTGGATAGCAAAATTCTGCTCTCAGTGCAACACTTTGGATGCCCACGAATTGCGTGAATCTGTCACTGAAAGTTGAATTTAATGCCAAATATCTGTATTTTCAGCATCTATTGACAGGCTTACAAATAAGATTTCTAATTAGTCTGCTACGGAGAGAATAATCTGATCTTTGTACTTCAGGGAGCTTTTGCATTTAAACAGCCTTGAGGAAGACACCTTGACACAAGGATATTAGTGGTTTATGCATCCATAAAAGAAACACCATTGATTCACTCTTTGATCACTATTCAGACTAAAAAACCTGTAATCTTCGGGGTTTTTAGGCTTAATACCTGTTTCATAGACAAGCTAAGTCCTTTGCCATGTGCACCATCATTGTGGCAATGTACATGGCATGTGTTTTTAGGACATAGGTAAAGACAAGAAGATTTTTACATGTCTTGAAAGGGTGAAAATTTAAGAAATTCCATTAGTGCACCAGAATGCCACAACTGCCAAGGTCTCATCTCTCTTCCCCTTCTTAATTCCATTGTAGCACAGGAAGAATAAAAAAAATTCAATAGACAAGAATTAAAGAAAAATCATTACATTTCTTACAGCAAATCATGCACAATTGTGTGGTGTCACTGAAGAGCATGAAGTGCAGTCAATTCTAAACACTCTAAGTGCCCTATTATTCATTTTCACTGAAAAGCCAAGAGGGCTTCTTGTAAACTCAGAATTTGTCGTGTGGCCCTTGAAGCAGGCCTTTCAAGATTCCAAAGAGTTCTCTCAGAACCGTGAGTTATTTAGTTATTTCTGCACTTATGGGGTTCACAGCATTTATAGATGGCTAAAATGCTGTGTTAAGAAGCAAAAATACAAAGTGAAAACTGGATCTTTTCTTTACCAACATAAAACTGCAACCCCTATTCAAAATATAAACATATGGAGATTGAGGAAAAAAAATGGCTTTTCCTCTTCCATCTAAAGAGCTTCAGTGGTTTTGTGCTTTCAGTTCTCTCTAGCCTTTGCAAGGATTACACTTGTAAACCAAAAAGTCTCAATCTAATTACTGAAAGCTATTTCTTCAAAATCTGGGATATCCACAACATTTGGGTTAGTTCCTGACCTCAGGCAGACCAGGCAATCTTGGTTCCTTATTGCTTGTAGTGATGGTGATGGACCTCAAGCATCAGCTCGTGGCTATGCCAAATTTGGATTTTTTTTTTTTTTTTGAAATTTAACTTCTTCTCCATTCTGTAATAGACAATTAAGAGCTGAAATTGCACCAAGAACATGACAAAATGCCTATGGAGATCTCTGCTTCCTAGGAAGGGAACTTAGAGCCTCGGCACCAAGCAGCAGCAGCAGCCTGCACCCATCCTGTATTCCACAGTCTGTAATTTCAGCTACATATCTATTTATTCCAATGCTGCAGTATTCCATTTCTGAATGAGTTCCCACATCATGGTGACACATGCCTAGCATTATTGCATTTTAGACAGCCATCTGTACTGATATATTCAGCCAATAATTTGCCACCAGGAAATTGGTTCCTGGGAATATATTTTTTATGCGGAGTGCATGCATGCCTGTCTCTAATTTCTAAAATCCATATATCCTTGATGTGTCTTGTAGGAAGATGAAATCCTATTTCATCCTGAACCGCCCGTAAAATGTAATTCTTGGTATTAATTAACGGTCAAGGAAATTTATGCCACAGTTCATCAGCAAAACCTTTGCAGTAGCATAATCATCCCCAAAAGGATAAGTAGCAACATGGCAATGCCAGTTAGCTAAATGTGGCACATGGCAGGGAAGAATGAAATGGGTCTAAAGGGACACAGATCCTCTCACTGATGAAAGACATGGGCTAAAAATACACTTCAGTATGGATAAATATAGAATAATGATTGTTAAGGAAAATAATCCAAACGTGGGTTGCAGCAGCGTTTAGTGGAGCGATCTTACAGGATCCTGAAAAAAAAAAAAAATTAGAGCTGGGTAGGTATTAAGGAATAATCCTCCAGTATATTATCAGACTGCCTTATAATACCCTTAGGTGGTGAGAAATGGCCACCTAACTCCAGATCATTAAGTCCATCTCCTGTGACTCCAGAACATGGCCCACCAGATGGGAGACACATGAAATATTAAAAAGATACTAAACGTGTACTTTGACTTTGGGCAGAAAGCCAAGGGTAGCAGGAGCACAGGCAGGGAGCTCACAAGGGGTTTGGGGAGGCAAGAGCTCCTCAGATGAAAACTGGTTCAAATTATATGCAGTACAATTTTCATATCTGCTTAAGAAAGGGCTTAATTTTCCTTTTTTTTTTTTTTTTTTTTGAGGGGGGATTCCTTTATTGGTCTAGGGAGGAGTGGAAGAAGGCTAGAGGATTAAAAAGGGGAAACTTTAAAGGATAGTTCAAAATGTTAAAAGATAAGAAAAAATTCTATTTCTTTAAGCTAAGAGAGACAGAGTTGTGGAAATAAAGTGGTTTTGGTTTTTCTTTTTAATTATCAGAGATTTTCCTGTCCTCACACAGACACCAGGCTGCTAATCAGGGGCATTCACAGCAGTTAATTCCACTTTGAGTAGGATTAGCTCTAATATTTAAATAAATAATCTCCACAGCTTTGCAGTTTTTGGGTAACAGGAGTTTGGGGAGGAGAAAACTGGTAATGAAGGGAAAAAATGAAGTCTCTGTCCTCTGGCAGATCTGGAAGCTAAGCAGCAAAACTGGGAGAACATCTCATAGAGCTCCAGAGTCCTGGAGGAAATTTCCAAGGAAGTTGTCATCCAGTTGAAATAAATATAAATTCTGTTTACTTTTGGAGAAGACATTCACAAGTATCTCCATGTCTATTAAGTCTTTCCAGAAAAAACTTTTTGATAGAATTTTTGAAACTTTTGAAATTTTGCACATGAGTATTGTTTTGACTTACACAAAATTATCTTTGATGTGGACTGATTTTCCCTCTTGATTTTGCCAAATTTACACAGTACTGCAAAAATGCCATGTTTTGAAATAGATGTCAGTTGGGTTTCGTATTTCAGCTAATTGTTTACTGTCAATTTAAATATTTTCACAAGGAAAAAATCACTTAAATATTACTTGGGGTTTGTTCTCTTTCTGCATAGAATAACTTTTCCCTTTTGTATGTTTTGAATTTCTAAGAGACCATCACAGCAATGTTCTAAGTACGTCACGGTCACAAGTATTGCTGCACAATTGCCTTTTATAGTAGACTGATATCTTATATAATATCCTTTTCCAAACACATGAGAAAGATGTTTAAACCGGTTTGGAATTAGAAAGGACAACCCATTTCCTTGAGTAATTGTAGATTGCATATAACAACAGGTTTTGAGAAGGAAATAAATTTTGGTAGCAATTTAAATGGAATGCAAGATTTTGCAGTAGGAATCACATCTCCAGGATATTTTTTTTTTAGAGCAATCCTGTTAAATGAAAATACAGCATAAGCTCTTGCAAGAAGGGAACAAGAGAAGTTAGGTCAAGAGAAGTGTCCAAGGGATGTTCTTAGGGCTCATCTGTCCTAAACTGGCACCAGCAGAAGCTTTGGCACAGCCTTGGATTGTCTCCAGGAGGGTCATTGCAGGTTAACCCCCCTCCCAGCCCCACATCAGTGGGAGCAGGGAACAGGGCACCTCCAGGAAGGGCTGCAGGGGAGGGTCCTGCTGCTCCCACCTGCTCTTGTCTGGTTTGCAGAGCTGAGACCTAACACACACTCTCAGGACAAAAGGCAAGGTTTTCATCTGTCTGCCTCAAATTAAACTGAGAAAATACTGAGTCCTCCAGAATTCCTAGCTCTCCAGGGCCGCAGATCCTAGGAGAATCATCCTAGAGGGAAAATTCTCATTTTTCATGGAGTCCTCCTCCCATTATGCTGTTCTGGGTGAGGAACCACAGAGCTGATGTCAGCTACTTTTAGATTGGTTCTAAAGCCTTTTGGCATTATGAGAGGGAGAAAAAAAGAGAGAGAGGAAAAAAAAAACCCCAGACACTCATGAGCTGACTTCTAGATTGAAATTTGTTGCATATGTTCAAAAAATACAAGTGACATTTGCTCCCATGTATTGCAGGCAGTAGTAACAGAAATTTGACATGTCAAATAGAGTACATGCCACTTAATCTATCCAGCTTGAGATCTGGAACACAGGGTGTTACAAAGACCTGAGGGAAAAAAAAAAAAAAAAGGAACACTAAATATATGTGAAATGCTGTGGAAAAAAAGTGTAAATTCTGTTTTTCAGCCCCCAGCTTCACAATTCTTCCTTTCTGATGTAAATAGCTTCCAGCAGAAAGATTTGGGAGTGCAAATCTGTATGAAATGTTGGCAATTCAAAAAAAAAATGTTGAGAGAAATGACACAGTTTATTTCCTTCAAAATTTCTAAAGTTCTTATTTTTTTTATGAAGTATCAGGAGAGATTTCATAACAGATCAGAATTAAACCTCCCTGAAAAGTATATGTTAGCTTTCTCCTCAGCCCCTCAAGAGGATGATATGTGGCAAAAGTCTAAAAACACGCTGTATATTAAAAAAAAAATTGAAACTAATTCAAAGAGTTAACAACCACTGCAAATAGATTTACTGCACTTCATTATAAAGATAAAGTAAATGGAGCATTTAAAAAGAAATAACAGATGCCATCATCCTGGATGGATAATTAACAGCAGACTCTTTAACACTTATATTTAAACGGGACTGAAACATTTCAAAAAGATTTTTTTTTTCTGTTGCAAAACATTCAGATGTAAAAAAAAGACCATTCTCCTCCAACAACCTCCCTAGGGAAATGAAGTTCTCAATAAAACTGAGAGAACGCTTCAGGACTACAGGTTTCCATTTCTCATGAGAGGAGTGTGAGCTGCCTGTTGAGTTCCTAGGTGTAGAAGAACCAGGTGATACCTACCCACCCATCCAGGTACCTTACCCACTTCCATCCCTCCTCAGCCTTGCAGACCTCAGCTTTCCTGCCTCTGGTGGCCTTTCCAAGGCAACTCTGCATTGCCTGCACCAAAACAGCTGCTGACACAGAGCTGAGACCTCCGCCACCTTCTGCACCATCAGCTCAGGTAGAGCTGAGTGTGGACACCCTTCTTTAGCAGCTGCTCAATAATAAAAATAATACTTTATTTCCATGTGCATTTTTTCTGCACCTTCACTTAAACAACTCTGCTCTTTTTCCATCTCCCAGGTTCTGGGGAGATGCACAAAGCCAAGGTTTGCTCAGACCTATTCATTACAAAACTACACCTACTCTGCCGTCACTTGGCACCTTCTTTTGGCTGCAACAGTAGAAAAACTGGCTCACACTGACAGAAAGGTTGGAACCCTCCTCTGTTTTCTAGAGGTGATCTCTCAAGGTAAGGATTAACACATTGTTCAGACAGTCTGAGGGAACAAAGGTGCTTTTGCTGTTCTCTGTGCCATTTCGAGGCATCGGATAACACCTTTCACTTTAATTTTGAGGAACACAAAAACCTTTTAAAACACAGCAAAACCATCAGCTGCCAGGTTATAAAACTCGCTCCAAGTTGCCTCCTCTGAATGTTGAAGTTGATGTGCAATGCATGGCTGTCCAGAGGGTGGCTGTACACCAGGTAAGGGTGGATGGGCATCCAGCACCATCAGAATACCATTTTTCCCATCCTGGGTGCCTTCAGCACATGGCATAGTTCAGCCATCAGCTGCCTCAATATATCATTTCAGGTTCTGAGTATATGCTGCTTATAAAACACAGACTTTCAGATAAACACAGTTCTCACTTTTTTTTTTTCCCTTTTGTTGTTTACCAGGCTGTATGTGCTACAGATTATCTTCTGAGTCAAGACACACAGATGCTCTCCTTATTAATGTGAGAAAATAATAGTGCCAAGGGGCATTAAAGATATGTTCATTCAGGTGGGGGTGTGGGGGAGGGGGATGGGGAATTACACAGTATTATAAAGTCAGAAAAATACCAGGACTGCCCCTCCCTTCAACTATTTACTTGTCAAATTGATTTTAAGTTTGAATATGTGGTCTGCATATGTAGCCTCCCTATTAGCAGGTGCAGATTAATAATTGAGACTTTTGACAAGCCTAGCACCAGAAAATGAAAGTACACATAGCAAAGTGTTGCTGGCTTGGTAAGAACCTGAATCGAGAGTCTAAAGAGGGGAATAAAACAGGCTCCATCTCACAGCCAGCAACAACTGGGTCTGCCTGTGCCTGCATAGAAAGCGAATCTCCAGCTCGAGGGAGGCGTGCAGAGGGTAACTCATGAATATGAACATCCAAGAGCGACGATGACAGGAAGTTTACATAATGGTAACAGGATCTGTCATACTTTGCGATTCTCCCACATGTGATATCTGATGTCTGACAGTGACTCACGGGCCACGGCTCTCATGTGGCTGCTCAGTTAGGTATGAGTGAAAAACAAACCCCGAGCCATGTAAGAGGCAGGCACGTGTGCCCCCGTGCTGACAGCTCGGTGGGCGTTCATTGGGGCTGGTGTCAGACACCTGGATGCAGCACCAACATTGAGGGGAAGGCACATGGGCACAGAAATGCATCTTTTACAGACCCGTGATTTTGAGATGTCTGCGAAGAGAAGTGATACTCGGAGTCACAGTCTCCCCCCCCATCTTGATAAGTCGATAAGTTAGCATTTTTGTCTCATTTCCATTTTCCCAAACTTCTACGTGTATGAAATTGCTATAGGCAACTGCCCAATGCCTTTGCATCTGCTAGAGCTGTTAAGTAGCTGATGAGGTCTTTTTCACAAGATCTGGCTTTTATTTAATTAATTATTTAGATTTTTTTTTTTTTTTTTTTTAACAATTTCTGAAGCTATAGAATCTGTTGCAGCAATATGGCGAGTGCAAATGCTCCTATTGGAGACTTGCTGATGTCCAAGAAGATGTCTCAGTCCTGCTCTTAAAATTATCTATTTAGCATAAAGGTGTAAATAAGTACATGTAGATGCATGTGTAGAAAAGGGATATTAAGATACATAAATATCAACTATCAGAGATTTTTCTATGGCTCCCATGACAGAGATTCATTTTAATGGAAATTGCTCAAGGACAGCCAGCTTCTTCATGAGATTGGTATTGAATATCAATATCTTCAGTGATAAATAGGGAAGGTAGTGGGCTATATTCCGTCTTTAGTGCATGGTGAATCTACCACTGAAATTGGAAACTGTTGACTACATAAAATTATGATTATATATTTCCGTTAACTAGAAAGACCAGGGGGAAAAAACCCACACTGTTTTCCTTACTTAGCTGGATTGTTTTAATACCATTCACAGTACTTTTACACCTCAATGGCTTCCCAGGAATCCTATGAATTGTTATAGTTAATTTTTCAAAGATATTTTCTTACACAGGTTTAAGTTCCCTGCAGCCTCACTTCACAGGTTCCTTCCTTGTAAACTTATTTGTGAAGGGAGGGTCTCTGCGGTTCGAGGGTGTCTGCTGGGGATGAAAGTGAGGGAAAGCACTGTAAAACAAATAAAAAAAGGGAGGAGTAAGATCAAAGTACCTCATTAAGGGCAGTACATTACAGCCTTGTCCAACCTCTGCCTGCTGAGATTGTACACATCTGTCACCAGTTAGCCTGGAGCTGCACCAGGGAGGAGAGGCTGGAAGCAGGAATATGTGGATGCTAAAATTACCTGTGCTTCCCTACGTAAGCTGCATTCTGAGCCATCCTTGCAGCACAGGAGCCAGTACCCTTGCTTGGTTTTTGAGCAAGTTGTGAGGCTGTTTGGGATGTTGTCGAGCAGCTGAGTCGCAGTTCTACCGGAGTGCCCCTGGATATTTGTCATAACAGAGGTTCCTAATTTAATTTGGTTGTGTGGTCACACGTGCTTACACCTCTTGTGACAGCTGCATGTCGAGGAAAAGATCTGGGAGATCACAGATCTCTTTATTTACATCCCTTCCCAGCCAAGTCAGTGCCTGGGCAGGCATGGCTGAGCTGTGCCCTCTCCCTCGGTTTGGCCATCCCGTGCGGATGCCAGCCTGATCCCAGCAGGGATGTCCAGCCCCACCGAGAACTTTCCATGCACGAAGGAATGCCCTGCCTTTCCTGCTCTGCTCTGCACTGCCAGAGCCAGGAGGACTTCGGACCCATCCTTCCCGCCCTACTGTTTTGGTCTCTTTACAGGAGCCAGAAACTCTTCAGAACTGACAATTCCTCCAGGGCCAGATTCACACCCACCCCTTGTGGTAGGGTTTCCTCCAGGCTGTCACGTTCCCAGAGGAGCCATGGGGAAGGAGGAGACACCCCTAGGATCTGAACCAGCTTTCCAGCAGTGTGGCAGGACTGGTCCAAGGAGTTCGGGTGGCAGAGGCACATTGGGATTTGCTCCTCTCTTGGAAACAGGGAATCAGGAGCAAAAGCCATTGGTTTTCCATGCTGCTGTGTGAGCTGGCTTCTGTCCTGCCTCCTCCATATCCGCTGCATATCACGAAGCTCCAGCTGAAATCCAGTCAAGCACCTGAGCATCTCTCAGGTGTCTCAGCCTGGGCATAAATTGGCTCTTGGTGCCCTGTTCATCACCTGCCACACGGCAGGGAGACACCAGCAAACCTCAGCTCCTCTCTGAAACACAAAATTCATGTGCTCTCACCAAGAAGGAAGGGAAAGACAATGGCACAGCCACCACCACTGCAGCAGCTCACTGCCACATCCCAGAGGAGCAGCCCCAGAGCCCCATCCCAGAGCTGCCCAGCTGGGATCAGCTCAGGCCTTGCATGGGTAGCTGTGAATGGATTGCAAACGAGGAATCAGAGGCTCAGAAACAGGAGGTGGATTGCCTTAGGACTTGGCTGCTAGAGCAGTGATTAAGCAGCCTTGGCTCTTTGACACAAGTGGGAGAAAGGCACTTGGGTTTCTCTGCGTGTTTGAAAGTTGGGGTGCTGCTCTGCTTCAGATGTAATTTGATATTTATTTAGACACCTAGCCTTGGGCCCATGGTGACTATGGAAGCGAGAGAAATCACGAAGATAAATTCCTGCCAAACAGATGGATGACTAAGCAGCTTCAGATGCCTAAATTGATAAGATTAATCATATTCCTTGATGCTTCCTAGACATACTGGTTGCACCTACCCATGGCTCCTCAGCAGAGGTTCAGCAGGTCCTACATCCCTTCAGAGGTGTGGCCAGCATCCATGATTTCAATTTACACCCTACCCAAAACATTGGTGACCAAATCATCAGTGGTGCCTTGCAGACTGTATAATATAACTGTATAATGTTATAGAATTGTATAAATAACTACTTACAACGACAGTTCAAATATTTATCAAGCTGTAAAAGTCTCCTCACCACACCCATGGGAGCATGATGTGGTTCCATGGGAGTGAGATCTCACTTGTGAGCCATCACACCCTCAGCAGGTTTGCTCTGCCACGGCAGCTGCTCTGGTGGAGACCAGGATATTTCTGCAGCATGGGCTGGAGGAAGTTCATGTGTGGTCTTTTTTGGGTTGCTTTTCTTTTTTTAATTACTTTTTAATTACCTACTAATAGCCTGGAAAAATAAAGCTTCATTGTTCCTTCTCCAGTTGGACAGGTCAGTTTGTAATGTAATTTAGGAGAATTAGGCGTTCCATCAAAACCAGGAAAAATAGCTCAGTTGTGATCTCTGCAGCAAAGAACTTACAAAGAGCCTGAGCTCCACTTTTTGGGGGATATGTCTTGAAGATGGTTGTGGACACACTCTCTCTCTCCATCATTCTCTTTATTTTTCCCCTCTCCAGTCCCTTGCCAATCCAACTCCTCTAAGAAGACAGGAACCACTTGGTTCACATCCATCTTCTCATCCTGGTGGTGGCTGCAGCACAAGGTGGCACTGGAGTATTTTTGCATCTTTTAGGCGACTTCTGGTTTCCTTCCTATAAACCAGCATTTTTCCCATAGGGAATACAAACAAATTAGTGTACCATATAAATAATTACCTTTATGTAAATGCATGTGATAAGATAAATGGAATTTGAAATGATTAACTAACCTTCCATTTAACAACATTTCTGACATTTGATTAGAGGAATGAAGTCCAACCAGCTTTCCTGTGCCTCTTACTGTGGAATACCAAGGATGTGGAGTCGGCATTAAAGTGACTCAGCCATGCCTCGTTCTTTTTCATCACATAGACTGAAAATATGAAACACGAGGGGAAAAAATTAAGGAAGAACAGAATTCAGTCAATTTTTGATACCCAACCAGAGTCAGCTGCCACTAGGGCAAAAGCAACCTCCTCCTCACAGTTTGTCTTCATTGGCTTCTTATGATCTGTGCTGCAGGTTAGGCTCAGGTTGACTTGAATCCTTGAATCCCAGAACCATCCAGCCAGCACAGCACTTCATGGTGGCCAGCTGGGAAGCTGGTGATCCAGCAGCCTTTTCCCAGGGCTGGTCCTGAGCTCTCTGAAGCTTGCTGTCAGTAGCTCCATGCAAGCGTGGCTGTTTTGGTTCAAGGTCTGGAGCTAGAGCGTTCAGTGCTCGTCTGGGGATTTCTGCACCACACCTTCCTGCCCAGTGTAGACATGTCCCAGGTCTATCATCATTTTCATCTGCCAAGCATTCAGACAAAATAATTAACTTAGCTTTTCTGGCACGCATTCTTCACTCTAAATTATTTGTATCAAAGAGCGTTATTTCAACAAAATCTTTGTGTTTAAATCACAAAAAATAAACATGAGGAGACTCAAACAGTAACAACGTTGATTAAAAATACAGAAAAACTTGACTGTGTTTTCTGGCACAGACAGATAATTAAGAGGATTTTTAAGGGTTTTCTCTGTACCAGGTAGAGATTTAGTGGTATTTTGTGCTAATCACCTCTAGGCTGCAGAGACAGTACCACAGCATAACACAAAATAAATGACCAGAAGGCTTAATGTTTTTTGTGATTTTTATTTAAAGTGATTTCATATTGTGAGCTTATGCCAAAAGGTTCATTTGTTTCTGAGTTTCTGGCTCTGAGGACTGTTATCCACGCTGTGAATTTACCACTGTGTTTGTCCACACAGTTGTTGCAGTGCATATAAATAGTTTTCAGGTGCCATTCAAGCTTTTCTCTCTTTTGGTCCAAAACACCACTTTTGACAGCTACCAATCAGAACATTTTAACTACCTGCAATGCTCTATCTGCTGTGAAGATTACTGTGATTCACGAAAAAAGTCTTTTATCAGGCTAGGAACATCTTCTGCATAAGAGCATACCTGCTGTAGGAGTGTTATACAACACCTCCTGCAATAGGTGGAGAAGTCTCACCAGTCACTTCCCTACAGTGTGAATTAAGTCCTGTTCATGAAAGTTATTTTATATACAAGAGATTTTTTGAGGGATCATTGGTTTTATGTTACCCAGCTGGAGTTTCAGCCACTTTTTGACTTCTGGACATTGTGCTCTTACACCTGGACTCATCTTGATGCTTTTTTCCTTCCTGTTGCAGAGCTCCTGAAGGGCAGTCAGAGACACCTTCAGGTAAGACACAAAGCCACAGCCATCCTCAATGAATTCAGGTGTTGTTTGAGGCTGTTCCAGCTGCAATCTCAGCAACACACACTCAAAGTGTTTCCTGGGTGTTTGAGGACCCCAAGAGCCTGCAGAGCTGAGTGTGTCACCCACTAACTTCTCCCCTCTCTTCTCTGAAAGGCAGCACAAAACTGTGGCTCTTTCTGCTGCTTTCAACAGCAGTAAGAAAGGGGGCACCAAAAGTTTTGGGGTTTCTGTTACAGGTTAATTATTTTGGGCCCTGCTGCTTGACGCCCTGCTTGTTGTGCCAGCTTTCCATAAACAAACTTTGGGAATCCTTGTTCTAATAGTATCTTTCCATCTTCTTAATGGCTATGTTTTTTCACTCCATATGGCCACTTCATCTGCATTAAGCCTCCGCACTTATAACAAAAAATCCTTCTGTCGTTTCTGTGTTTAGCCAGGTCTGTTGCTCAGATGGTGCAACCACTGAATGCTTAAGCTGAGTCTGTGTAAAATGTTGTTTCTCTAGCTATAGGCAAGGTCAGAAATAAATATCTTTGGAACCATATCTATTTAACTGAAAATTTAACTAGACCTCCAAATCTGTGCGCTTGGCCGCATATGTTAGAAACAGATCCTCTAGGAACTGATTTGTAATAGCCATTCCTACCACCACCTCCTCCTCCTCCCCAGAAGCCTGACTGCTGTTGATTATATCCTGACTGTGTCCAAGGAAAGTTGTCTGGACTGAGTGAGGCTGAGAGAGAAATTTAATGTTGTTTCAATACCTTTGCATCTTGGCTGTAGTGGACTAAAGGTCCCGTGTTTCCAACACTAGCTGGCAAGGAATGTAAGGAAAACAGAGAAAAGCAGCAGAGCAGAGAGAACATTTGATAGTTATGTGCTATTTCCTCTGTTCCAGGTATCTCTGCCTATCCTAAGCCACTTACAAAGTCCTTTCACCTGTAGGTCTTCCATGAATTTGTCCAATCACTTCTTTGGCACAATGAAAACTTGAGCATCAGCAGCATTCTATGACCAGCACACGTCAGCATGGCAAAATCCTTCTTCCTGTTTGTTTCTAACTTGCTGGATGATAATCTTATCTCACCAACCCTAATCTTATCACATGCAGAACAATGACCAGTTGTTCCTAATTCACTTTCTCTATTGCCACAATTAACTCCACAGATCTCTACTGTATTTTTCTTTAGGTCTTATTCTATTGCGTTATTTTTACAGGATCTATCCCATGCGTTCTTTTTTTTTTTTAATCACTTGTTCTTTGTTTCTCTTCACCTTCTGTTTTATTTTTATGAGAAAAAGACCAGAAATGGATGTGGTAGCAAGAACAGGAACTTAGAGCGACTAAAAAACATTTCTCTTCTCTCTTCTCTTCTCTTCTCTTCTCTTCTCTTCTCTTCTCTTCTCTTCTCTTCTCTTCTCTTCTCTTCTCTTCTCTTCTCTTCTCTTCTCTTCTCTTCTCTTCTCTTCTCTTCTCTTCTCTTCTCTTCTCTTCTCTTCCTCTTCCTCTTCCTCTTTTACTTTTTCCCTTCACTCCTCTGCCCTTTCCTATTACCTCTAAGGTAGCTGTGCTCATTAAAGTCCTTAATCCAAATTAGCTTTTCCTCATGAAGTAGGTTTCCATTAACTTGGAAATGAGCCAGGTGTTGGCTTTCCTACTGTCTAAAGGTGGAAATACAGAAGTGGGAAAACACATTATTGCAGTGATTCAACTGAACAAACGTAGTGTCACACCAGATAAAGCTCAATCCATAAATGTAACAGACAGCCAAATCTGTATTTTACAATGTTAACAAAATCCATGCCATTGACCTCAGTGTGTCAGGCTCTCTCTCCAGGTCTTTATTTCCCTCTAAGAGCCAGTAGCAGAGTCATCAGGTACCCATGACACCACACTGGTTTCCTCAGTCCCCAGGTGACTGGACATTTTCCCCATCCCTGTAAATAAGCCCAGGATGTTTTAAATTCACTGACAGATTAGCTGTAAACAGACTGGTCCTTTTGTCATGGCACTCAGGATGAGAGTATTTTTTCTTTGAGGTTATCATGACAGATTTTCTCTATAATCATCTTCTTGGGCTTTTAAAATGTTGTCTTAGACCTTTATATTCAGCCAGCCTTCTTTTGCCTAAAGTCATGCTTACTCTTACCACTTAGGCTGCCCAATGGGACTTTTAATAGCAAAGGAGGCTGATTTAATTGGGCACTGGGAAGCTGTGGCAGTCATTTGGCTGTTTCATGCTCAGAATTCTTCTCTCTGCTTCTGGTGATGCATCATTTCTGAATTTCTCATCGCATGCTTTCTCTTAGCAATCCCATTTCCAGCATTAAGTTGCACCTTTATTACCTCAGAGCTGTAAATATGTCTCCAGCAGCCCTCGTGGCAAGGCGCTGCTGTGAGGGACGATGCCTTTTCCCCTCGATCACCAGGTGTGTCTTGAAACTTTGCCTCCACTTTCTACCCCTGCCTTCTCCCCTGTCGGGACAGCAGATTTTTCAGTCAGAGTATCTGTGCAGCAGGTTCAAAGGCAGGCTAATTCTGCAGTAGCACTATAAATAAGCCTCTCTCTCTCCGCTCCTCCAGCTCAGCAGCTCAGCCCTCCTGGTGCCATAAAAGTCACCGTCACTGGAACCTTTGCTCCGTGCCTGCACACTTTTGGGCAATAGGGCATGTAACACACTTTTGAGTCTTCATATGCCAAGATGCAGAAAATCAATTTTAATGTCCCTGCAAAGAAGAGCTAGTGGAGCGAGAGGCTATCAATACTGCCAGACACTCTCGTGCGCTGGAGGTATGAGGAGAAACGCTACAAAAATAAAAAGAGGCTCAGTGCTTTCTTTAGCCCCTTACTGCTGTGACAGGAATCAGCAGCATAACACAGTGCAGAAGAATAGAAATGGAAAAGGAGTGTTGTCTTCATCATGTCTGTAAGAAATATTTGTCTGAATAAACTGGAAAATTGAATTATTATGCATTCTTTGCCTGTTGTCATAGAATCATAAAATGGTTTGGCTTAAAAGGGACCTTAAGGATCATCCAGTTCCGACCTCCCTGCCATGGGGAGGGTTTTGTTAGAAATTTTACTCTGCTCATGTCAGCACTAGATCAGCGATCAAATGAGAAAATCAAAAAAAGTCACATCTAGAAACCTACAGTGCCAGAAGAGAAAGTGTTGAGAGAAATTTCCAAAGACAGAAGTAATTAAGTAGTAAAGTAATGCTACTATAAGGATCTCCTTGTAGTTTTAATTACAATCCCTAGTCCATATCAGTCAGTAATTATTGGCTTTACCATAACTTGCTACATCTGAGGCACCAATCTATCCATATCTTGATTTTTTAAGCCCTCATACTAGCTCCAAAATTCATAATGGTTGAACTCCACAGATGAGAAAATAGAAAGTGAAAAGGAGAGAGAGCACAAATCAAAGCAATCAATTCAAATGAAACTGTTTCTTACAAGCTGAACAGTAAATGTCTTCAGAATGTTTCGCTTCAGGGTTTTGACAGAGGCGAATTCTAAAATCTTGGAATACAGGGCAGAAAACAAGTCAACAGTTTTGTCAGCAAGTAACACATAAATGGGAATTATTTCAATCATATGAGAAGCTTAACCTTTGCAACTGTGCCTTTCGAGGGATATTTCGAGCGGAGCGTGAACTGACACCCTGTGGAATGCTCACACAAGGCATGTTCTTGTTCTTCCAGTTTGCTTCAGAGCGTCTGCTCCTCTAACCTCCTCCTTCCCAGCTGCATCCTGAAACTATTTCTCAGTGCAGCCCAAGCACATGGCTATCTGCTGGGTTTATTTAGCAGTGGGGAAGGGGTGTGCTGGGCGAGTCTTCTCTGTTAATGTGCAGATACTGATACCCACAAATCACCAGCGCAGCGCTGGGCACGGTGAAATCCTTCCAGGCTGGCTTTGTAACAAATACAGATGCATGATCAACAGGTGGGTTTAGCTGGTGTTCTCCCCAATAACAGCTTAATTTAAGCAGCTTCAGAAAGAATGATGCTGAGTGCAAAGGGAGAAATATAATAAAGCTGTGAGTTCACACAGTGCATTTAAATGTGCACTGAATTATAAATGAGGTGATTCCATAGAAACATCTACAATAAAAAAAAAAAAAAGTTTGGTGTGAATAGATTTTTTCTCTCACGAACCTGTTTGCAGAATTATGCAGCTATCCCTGTCCAACCTATTAAAAAACCAATACAGCTTGAGAAAAATTTTAAAATAACAAGTCTGAGTGATTATATCAGGAAAAATAAAATACTCAAGCACAAAAGAAAATTCAAGGTAATCACACAAAACAGGGACTTATATGCACTTAAAACCACCACAGTATCCTATAGGGTAACAAATATACAGACACGGTATCAGAAAAAGGAGTTAGGCATTTTGAGTGCTGCATATCCTCAAAATACATAAAGCTGAAAATAGATATTCAATATGCAATGCAAAACAATTCTGAATTATTAAATCTGTGCTGTTTTTCTGTGAGCACTGCTTGCTTATAACAGCTACTTCAATGAAGCCTTCTAAACCCACTGAAACCATCACAGCTTTTGCTACATTATTTCATGGAAGAATCATAGCTTAGTATTCCGCTGTGGCACGGGAAATAATTTTAATATTTACACCGCTGAAAAGACATGGTCAGTGTTCTGCTATTACAAATGGTTATGTTTTGTTAGAAATCCACTGGAGATGGGATGATTGGTGGCTGTGAATGCATGTGTAAATAATGAACTCAGGGTGCACAGAGCTTTCATTTTCCAGAAATAAATAAATCACATGCCAAGTTATTTTACTAAATTACAGTGTGTACATCACTTTGATATATAAAGTAATGTTATATTTTTATCTGGGATAGAGAAGAATTTCACAATAATTATTTTTAATGCATATTGTAACTTACACATATAGCTGTGAAACACTGAGAAATTCGGGATAGTTTGGCAAGGATGCTTTTCCAAACAGTAGGAAAAATACATATCCTGTAGATGAGGCTTTTGAAAGAAGCTCAGAGAGGGAAGAGGGGGGTGGTTTCCAGCAAGGGTTTAACCTGCCTGCTTCCCATCTCTGTTTTGACAAACATGCCTTATTTCCATTGGAAAGCAGTTTCCTTGCAAAATTCCCAACCGGGTGGAATAGGGAGTTATGGCTATTTCCTTCCAGAGTTTGCTTTCTACAACAAAGCAGTACAGGTTGGAACACTTGTGACAAATACATCTTTAACATCAATGGCATGCCAGGCAACTGTTTTTCCCCCGTGTGTGCCAAGCTGTGCAGGATCAGGTGTTTCTTCTTCTTCTGCCACGTTCTATAAGCAAATGGTTGAGATATTACTGCACAACTCACCTCTGTCAGTACAGGAACACTGAAAATGTGTTCATTTTAAAAGCAGCAACCTGCATTTCACACAGAATATTCTACCATTATGAGACTTTGCTCACTGGGGGAGACGAACTGGTTTCTGATATAAATCCAAAGACATCCAAGTCTTTTTTTTTTGTTTGTGGAGGATTTTTTCACATTAGGAAACAATTAATTTCATGGTGTTTATGAACTGTTAAAAATAAACATACCCATTTTTTCTCTTTTCCACAGTCAATTCTCTGCAGAGGCTACCACATGAAAATTCAGTGATATAAATCTCAATGAACCTGCAGACACGTTTATTCATGATGCATTTTAAGAGCTTAAAGCAGAAATGCAATGCAGCTCATTAACTTTCCTTTCAGCAATCCCGAGGCATATACCAACAGCTTATTACACTGATGTACTATACAGTTTGCTTTTTGACAGTTCTCAAAAAAAAAACCAAACAAACAAACAAGCCTATACAACCAAAATGTAAATGATAACTTTTTGGATCACTTTACTTTGTCTTTTGACATACAACATGTATGTACTGCATCACGTTTGCTCTGGTCACTTGATATTTATCAACATTGGAAGCAGCCCACCCACCACACCCCCTCCCCCCAATTTTTGTATTAATTTGGGTGATTGGCAGAAGCTGTACTTACCATGTTTTCAGGTGTTGAGTCAGAAATTCATCCTGTAGAAATGCCTACCAGCACTAATCTCTCAGAGCATGTACACATGACTATAGGTGTAGGCAAGATTAAGGTTAGCTATTTTTTGACTCAGTGGCATCTGGCAGAGCATTCCTTGCTCTGCCCATATACACCTGCTGGAATAATTAACATGGTGCAAGAACTGGTGTAAGTGTGAGATTTTGGTTAGCCTCCAACTTAACATCTGTTAAGTTTCCAGATGACTTACCAAAGTTAGGAACAAACTGACTGTGTACATTTAACAATGGCAAAACAGAAAACCACGTCCCCCCCCGCCCAAAAAAAAAAAAACAAACCAGAAAACAATCAACCAAACCCAAACCAGGCAAATAACAACAAAAAAAGTGGTGTGTCCTTTCTTTTGTGTTTTCTTCTGTCTGGTAAATCAACTCTTATAAAACGATCGGTGAGAAATAGTGCCCGTAATGTTGACCTAAGGAGCAGGGAATGGATTGGAAGAAGAGAGAAGGAAGAAATTTAGAGAGTGCAGAAGACACCTGAGTGCAGCCTCTGCAGGTGTATGAGGAAAAGAATGGATCTAAAATGGTTTCAATCCCAGCTCCCTTTCCTTTTACTGGCTTTCTTTTCAGTTTAAGAAACAAGAAAGGGGTCACAGTGTTTTATTCAAAGCTCTTCAAGCCATCAGCTGGCTGTTTATCCATCAGGAGCCTCAGTGCTCTGACAGAAGTGATCAGTGAAATCAGTCACCATCCTCCTTTCTCCCTCTCAACCTGGGTTTGAGAGCATTCCTGATCAGAGGGGTAAAAACCCTTTCTAAGCATTCTGAGTCACAACCCCTCGTTGAAAAGGCTCCCTTCAAAGGTCTAGCATCTCTTTATATAGCAAGAGACTTTTTTGATTTGGAAGGAGCTGCTTTGGCTCCAGAAAGCAGCATGGAACACTTGTCCTACATTGCCTCCTGAAAGGGAGCATTTCAGCTGCCACTGAGTCTGCAGGAGCAGGGATGCTGCAGGAAGATTGCCAGAGGACAGCAAACATCAGGCCCGTGCAGGACAGCTGCAGCACCTCTGCCATCCAGCACGGATACCCGCGCATCCTGTCCTGTGGCTTGGAATATTAGAAAAACAAGAAATCTCTCTAGCTAATCTGTTATTCAGAGAGAGTCTTCCTCCCTGGGTCTCTCTCCAGCTCACTGCCTCATCCCTTTTTCAGGCACTCCTCCTCCCTGCCCAGACACATTCCTTCCCAATCCCTGCCACACCTCAAGCCAAGGGCTGGAGAGCCTCCACAGGAGCCTTGGGTTCCTTGCATGAATGAATGGCTATAAATGTTCTCAAATGTAGTGACTCCCATACACTGAGAAGAGTTTTCTTTATCCTGAGGGAAAGACAATTATTCAGACAAGCCTTCCCTAACGTTTTTATTCCTCTGTTTCCCACCTTACAAACAGCAAATTGAATTAGACTCAGACAACTGTCGATATGGGAGAGGAAGAGCAAACACTGACATGTACATACACACTTCTTAAGGATCTGCCTCTTAGTTTGACAAAAACAACCTTCTGTTATTCAGCCTTAGTATGCCTGGATGATTTAAACAAAAGCTTTTGAGCATTGCTGCTCATTCCCTAAGGGGGACGTGAGGAGAGCAGAAGCTTTCCATGCAGCTCTAAACTCACAGTTAAGGTTTGGTTTCATCTGAGAGGATGAATGGAAGAAAGCCTAAAAACTTGTTTCCAGAATACAGACTTTTCTAGACATTTCCCAGGAGAAACGAGAGACCTAGCTCAGCTCCAGAGGATGACTGCAAAGCAGCTCTCAGAGGAACCAGGGACCATGAGGACACACCAGCCTACAGTGCAGCAAACCCACTCACAGCCACTGCAGAGGCATGGGTTGTCCCCAGCCACCCCCACACCACCACCAATGATGGGAAGGTGTGGGATGGCTGGAAGCATTTCCCTGGGACACCCTTCCCAAGCAGGGCAGCCTCCCAGGCAGCACCATGCTGGGCGTCTCCTCTTCCCTTGCTCCAGAGGGCTGTCCACGGGTGTTGGTTTTTGCTTCCGTAGTTTAAACATTTCCTGAAATGTCAAAACTTGTCATCAGTAACTAGGTCAGAGTGGCTGGAGCCCTGTGTGGGCTCCTCCTGAAACCTCTCCAATGTGTCTCACCCAGTGTCCTTTCATTCCTGGACTTTTTTGCCATGTCCAAACCCAGGCCATACCAATAAATGAAAGTTAACCCTGAAACTCACTCTAACTTTTGTCCTAATGTGGCTTCGAGCCAAAGGCAAAGAGTTAGTGCTTTAATCCACTTCACCATCTATCCCTCTGGGGGTTCATAACTCAGCCATGAATGTTTGTTTTGAGCTGAAACTTGCAGTGCAGGTTCTCCTCCAAAGAGCCGCGGCAGGGCAAAGGCAGCGGCTCTCCGGAGAGCACCCGGGCACCGCGGGCAGGGCAGGGGGAAAGCACTGAGGGAGAGGAAGGGCACAGCCCCTCTGCAGGGAGAGAGCTGGGAAAGGAGGCAGGGTGCAGTCTGGAAGGGAAGGAAGGAGGGAAACACTGCAAGACCAATAGTGCTTTCATCTTTGACTTGTTTAAGTTTTGTCCGGATTGACTTTTTACTCTTCACACGGAGACTGGGACTTGCTCTCTCCTCATCCTGGTCAGGTAGTGCTGGTGACAGCATAGTACTCTAAATCATCATAATCCCACTGATAATAATATCAGTGTGACTGTTTCCTACTCCTAAGATTGACCATGTTTGAATTCGTGAGCATGCATTTTTACATCCTTGCAAGTTTTATACAGATTTTTGGAAGATTCAAGCAAACAGTGTAGTTTATCTGAGGTGCTATCATTGGGATATGTGCATGTTTAGAGGTTTTTTGGGGGTTTTTTAGGTTTTTTTGGTTTTTTGGGTTTTTTATAATGCTCTCGAGAAGAGTGGGAATGCTACCTCTATTTTACAGAAGAGAAACAGGGGTACAGAGCAGCTAAATGCCTTCCCTGAGGCCAGGCAGGATGTCTCAAGCAAAGCAAAGAATGAAAATGTCTCATGGAATCCAGACTGCTGAAGTCCTGTGGTGGATTTCCAAACACAGGGACACTGAGATGTGAACTATGACCTCTACTGACTAAAAAATAACATTAGGCATTCTCTTATCAGAACACAAAGTACTTATATATGCCACGTTTACCAACTGTTTTCTTCAGTCCTGATTTCTAGAGTAACGTCTTTAATTGCTTTAGTGCAAAGCTTGGAATTATAACATTAATGGACCTAATGCAAGATTTTCCATTTCTAAAATCCTTTTTCTGACGTGAACCTTCTAAACACATCTTACTGAGCAGCTCTCTTATTTCTCTTGTGTAGCAACCCCTTATTTTAAAAGTCTTGCCATGGGTAGTAGTTAGTTAATCTGAATTTTGAAACCTCATAGGGAAAAAAATCTTTATAACCTAATGTCCTCTTTAAATGGATACACCAACCACCATGCCTGATGACAGGTACACCATCAAAGATTGCTGTGGATGTGAGCATGTTAAATTACATTTTAACATGCTTAACGTTTATTTAACAGGGGCACAGCCACCAAAGCTGTAAATTTCCTGACAACTTTTTGATTGATCCAAGCTGTTTGATTTGCAGCAGGGACCAAGTTGCAGTAAGAAAGCTCATGGAAAATCTGTGTTTCTTAACAGCCACTGATGAGCCAGTGTGAGGATATCCATGCTTAAGCAAGAAGCTGGAAAGCTGAAGGATGAGAAAAGCACATCCCAGTTTCCCATGGCACCTCAGTGTCATGTGCTGTACAGAAAGGAATGACTGGCACACCCTAGGTAGTTCTGTGCCTTGTACAGGAAAATGGCCAGGAAAAGGCGCCACGTGAACACAACAGCCATAATCCACCACCTGCAGGGGCTCTTGCAGTAGAATGTGACCAGCAGGTTTGCAGCCCACCTCCTTGGGAGCCCCATCAGTGTGCAAATAGCAAGGCTGCAGATGTGGTCATGCTGGTGAGGCACTCTCGGGGCCATCCAGCTGCACCTCTGACCTCCTGCCATCAGCAAGCCCATTTGGGCCAAGTGCCTTGCACAAGAGTGGCTTCTGACTGATGCCATTGAGCAGATCAGGACCACAACAAGTGGTCACTCCCACTCCTTGAGTTGCTGAGTCATTAACAGGAAAAATAGGGGATGATTCACCCTACATGCATGGGATGGGTGCATGAAGTGGCTGTGCTGTGCCTCATTACCACAAAGAGAAATCTTTTCATAATTCCCAAACACTATTTCACTACATGCTAATGACAGAAAAAGCCAGAAATCTTGCTGGGATTCCACCAGGGATGGCTACAGAAGACCTTGGGGTCTGAGATTCATGGATCCTCATCTGTAGGTGCTTTGCACTACAGGCACGTACACCATTGATAAATGTGGATGAGCACAGAAGAGATGTGGGAGTGCCATCCTAGGAATATTAACTTAAACTTCCTGAAAGATATGCTCACATTTCAAGCACATCTGATACTTGGAAATATAGGACTGATTTCTCTTCTACATTTTACTCTGTCCCACTCGTGGCATCACAAAAAGTGGCTCAGCTTTACTCCCTAATGTATGCAATGTGTACTTCACAACCAGCAGCCCAAGTGAGAAACCAAGCCTGCAGGCAGGCAGGATAAGCCATTACTGAAGATTCCCTTTGAGATGAAAAAATTAACAACCATCAAACCCCAGTATTAATGTGGGATATCAAAAGATGCCTCAGCAGAGGTCATGCATCTTACCTGCCTTCTCATTTCCAAAGCCAAATTAGCAGATTCTTTGAAGTACCAGTGTTTACCCAGGAGCCATTAAATCATCTCTGGGTACAGGCAAAGATCTAATGACTAAGCAAAAACGTTTCACACCTAATTTCAGCTGTGCATGCTGCTCTGAATTGGTGCTCCACTCACAGTGTGGGCTCTGATCCCCTGGCACTCCAGTGGGGAAAAGGGTGTGGGGCCCACCAAGAGAAAGCTGGTTCTGGGAAAGCCTTCAGACCACAGGATCACACAGTGGAAGTCACAACCCATCTGCCAGCACAGGCTGGCACCTCCCTGCTCTCTCACCTGTGTTTATCTGGTGGCTGGTCTACTTTTCATTACATAGCACAAGACCAATAAAATCTGATCTTGCACCCAGTCCCTGGTACTCTGCCTAGTCCTTCTCCACAGCCACATTCTCATAAAAGAAGTAGTAATAACAAACAAAAATTCTTCAGAGAAAGAGAAAGGGACAATTACTGGTTCCCAGGAACTAGCATTTGCTCTTCCCAGAGTCCCCCTCTGAATGCAGCAGCACTGGCTGGCATACAGTGGCACTTTGTGCTCTGCCTTTTCGGTGTTTTTCTCTTTCCTTTGGGGGATTATTAAGTGTTCACTTCTCCAATATTTGTCTCTTTGGTCTAGAAATAGCACAGGAATAATATTTCAGCTGAGTGAGAAAACGCTGACTTCTGATGTTTTCCACAATAGATGGGTTGATGTGAATATGAAAGATGATGTACTTGATTTGCTTCACTTTCACCATCCTCTGGAGAGTTTAATCTATCCAGAAAAGAAGTGTCTGCTTTTCTCTTCATATGTGACTGGCAGTTCATCATCTTGTAAGAAGGAGTTATTCTAAACACAAAAAAGGAGAATTCATAAGGCAGCTTGATGAGTTTGACTCACCCTGTTTGCAGCCAACTTCCTCTACAAGGTTATGAAGGGATATGTTTAATTGCCAGGTACCATCAAAAAGGTGGCACCTGAATTCAGAGCCTGGACTTTGAAAGAAAGGGGGTTTCTGTCTGCTTATCAATTTTTTCTGAATGGAAACTGTCAGATTCAGCTTTTAAAACTGGCCCAACACATGTTTACTTTGTGTTTGCTTACAAATGTAAGCCTATTTTGCACACTCCCTAAAAGTTGTTTCAAATTATTTTATTTCTCAAAGGAAAGAAAGCAATTATTCAAATACCAAATATCATAAAACTAAAGAAATATTTCTCACACCATGTTTTCTTATTTTCATAAAGCCTCTTTTAAAAATTGTCGCAGACTGGAGGTTATACACTGAATATTATTAACAAGGATGGTCCTGATTCACTTATCTATGAGGATAAGTCTGGCCAGCACAGAAAAAAGCTGTGAGACAGTGCAAAACAAGGGGTCTCTTGCTTGATGACCACCAGCAGAGAGACTCCAGAGAGCCATGGCACCTCCTTACACCTACAGCCTCTCCTTTACCTGAGGGAGCACCACTTGCAGCCCTTCTGTCAGCCAAAAAAAAGGCAGGACACTTATTCTTCAATTTAGTTCCTGGTACCTCTAGCTCAAATTCTGGTAAATACAGCCTTTCCCTGCTTTTATCAGACACACAAAGCCTCAAGTGGCACAAAAAATATGTAAGGGCATAAAACAAATGGATGTTGAGCAAGAGCTTCTGCTTTTCTTCCCTAGCCATACGAGGATAAGGTGACATTCAATTACATTAAAAATTGGCAGGTTTGACTAAAGGAGGTCCTCTTTCACATAATTAATGGATGGAAGTCCTAGCCCCAGGATGTCATTGAAAAGAAGTGCTACTCCTTGACTCGGATGAATCTGCAGGGATCTGCACATGCTCCACACCCATCCTCGGGAATGCAGTTGTCTTTCTGGAACTTCCCAGGATTTATGGTCTGCAAGGTCCAGGGGTGCCTCCTTGAAGGATTTTGCAGGAAAAGAACCAGAATAAAGGCCTCCTTTGATATGTCACTAAATGTTTCTTGAATACAACATCTGTACAGGCATTGTGAAGATTTGATTCACCAGCAGCAAGAAGTGATGTGCAGCTTTTCACAAGCAGCAGAGCGCTGACAGCTCTGCTAGGGCTCGGGGCTCCATTGCTAATGATTAAAGAATTTAAGATGATTAATGCTTTTGGACAACATTTATCAGCTACAAAATCTTAAGAAGTTCTACATTTTCATTTCCATCAGGGCCTGCATTTTTCCCGTTGACATTGGTGTTTATTTTGACGACCGAAAATCAGATCAGAGACCTGCTTCAAGCAGCACACTGGCAAAATTAACAATAAAATAGGCAAATGTCTCCTGGCAGGTGGATAGTTTTTGAAGGAAAACTGAGTATACCTTGTGACTAGGAACAATAGCTAAATAGTCCTGGTTCCTTAGTTACCAGCGTACAAACTTTTTTGCCATGTTTTAACAATTTTTTTTCAACAAACAGTCCCAGATACATCTATTTGCATGACAAAAGTAACATCTTCAGCAGGCTGGAAGTCACCCATGAAGCCATCCAGCTTGGGTCCCCAAGACCTGGAGTGGCATGAATTGGGTGTCTTCTACAGTTTCACAATAGTCTTTCATTTCAAGTTTTATTTATAACAGAAGGAGGTGCCTCTGAGGGTGTTGGCATCTAGATAACTAATGGGGGAAATGAAACAACAGGTGGAGCCAGTATCTGCCCAAATTGCAGCACAAGTGCACCAGAGTTGTTGACAGGGTGCTCTTTTCAGGGTATATGAAATCCCAGACTGGAATTTAATTTTGTAGTTCAAATGACTTGAAAGTATTGTATGGCACAGTTTGGCTAAGAAGAGGAACAGATTATGTTGGATGTTTGTGCTGGGTACTGAACCCATAGAAACTGGGGCATAGAAGCATTTTTAGCAGGTGAGTCCAAGGCTGTGTTTCACCCAATGTCCTGCCACCAACAGCAGCTCTAGGGATGCCCAAGGAAGAGTAAGACAAGCAACAGCTCCAGTACAAAGGTGTGCTAGCTTGTCTTAAAAGAGCAGCTCCTGAATTTCTGTAAGTATTGGGGCAGAAAGTTTAGGGATCCTCTTTTCCTCAGGAACATTAATGAGAAATACACAAAACAGATTTTCAGTGCTGTACCCCAAGTAATTTAAAGTAAGTGCAGCTGTATTTTTAGAGGTTGAAAAGGACACATGATTTAAAAAAAATAAAACCACATCAGCTTCACCAAATCATTTATCATGTTTTCTTCACTTCCAGAGCATAAGATAATGACAGTCTGATGAGGCAGTTGCTCCTGTCTCCTTGAAAGAATGACTCTCCAGGCTCTTTTGGACAGAAAAGAAAACTGCAGAGAGGTGCAAGGCAGCAGGCATAGATGCACAAACCCACTGGGCAGCAAAAAACTGGATAGTTCTTGGGAGTGTTGGTGATTTGGACAAACTTGTCCCAATAGCCAGCATATTCCAAGCAGCAGCTTCTGCAAGAGCCCTCAACCCTTAGAAAAACCTTATGCATATTAGAAGGGATGGATGATTTAGGCAGAGCAGCTAGACATTATTTTAATCAATATCTGCCCTTTGTAGCAGCCCAGCCCAGTGCCTGAAGTGCTAAGACACCAAACCAAAATGCACTTGGCAGGCCAAATACAGCTAGTCAAGATAAGCACCTGAAAGCTAGGATTTCCACCTGAATTAAAGCACTTTCTCTTCTGAGGCTGGCAGCTCACTATTTATAGCACAGCTAGGTGGGCCCTGGTCTTAAGCCCATGAATAGCCCCATTCACTGCTGCTGCTCAGCAGAGTGACAGCACCTTTCAGTGTCCCTCTCCACCCCCAGCAAGTGCCAGTGCTGGGGCTGCTGAGCAGACCTGGGGCAGCCCACAGCCCACCCCAGCTCATGGGGGCACACCATGGTTAAACCCACAGCCCTGTTGTTACGGCAGCACTCAAACAGCTGTGAGCTCAGTGGCATCAGGATCAGATCATCTGCTTACAGCCTCATGTGTTTCCAAAACATGCTCTGATGGGGATGAAAATTTCCATGATTGATCTCTGGCCAAAGGCAACTCTTCTTCCTTTGTTGTTTTTGTTTGTTTTTTTTTTCTTTTAAGTGTAAGCAAACCCTTCATTTTCAAGAGAGAAGATGTTGGAAAGAGGGCAGAGCAACCCTACGAGGAACAATTCTGGAACCCACAGCCTTTTTGTTTGAGCCTTTGTATCCTCATAACGCAAAATGTGATTTATTACCATAGGATAGCTAACGGCTAAAAAAGGCCAGGAAAAGTAAAATTGGAAAAAAACGCTAGTTTTATCATGTTTCTGATTCAAAACCGACTCCTACATACATTTTTCCTGTAATTGTATGTATTGTGTAACAGTGGAAATCAGAAAGTCATCGCTATTAGCTGTAAACAGAATGGGAGCTAATAAACCTGACTATAAAGCAAATAAATCTTTCTCTCTGTGGTTCCAAGAGTGTAAAAGCACGCTCTGCTTTGCAGAGCCTGTGCAGGGGTCTAATCCACACCAAGGAGAAAGAGCAAACTCAAAGCTAGCCATCAGAACAGACCCGAAGAGAAGGCCAGCTCATTTGCAAGTGAACAGTTCACACAAACACCAAGAAGTGCAGACCCTTTTAAAAAAGTGGTATTACTATTGAAAATAATTTTCAAAGGCAGAACTATGAATGCATCTTCTAGCTTTTGCTGCTGACTTTTGGACAAACTATCTCTTTGCTAACTCGGAGCAGAAGATGGAGAGCCTGCGTTAGTTTCCCCAGGTTTTTGTTTCCAGCTCAGTGGTTTCTGCCTGACTGCAGCCCAGATTCCCTGCGAGGTCAGCAGCCATTCAAAATCACTCCTGCTCCCAAGGACCAGCCAAGCCTCATTATATTTCTGTGCAAACATCCTCCTGAAATCGCAGCTCCACTGACAAACAGTTTTGCACAGCAGAAAACAACGGGGTAAATCACACCGAGCTCCAAGTCGCCACTTTAGAGTTCCCAGTGAATCTGAAAAAAGCATGTGACAACATAGAGGCACAAAATCCTTAAACATGGCAAAAGCAGGCAGTGCCTGTGTGTTGGCCTAAGGAGGTGTTCAGGAGCCACACAAGGGTTGATTTGGTAAGACAGTCACATATTTAGTGGGTTCCTAACACACACAGTGAGGACCCAGACCTGGCTCAAGCTCAGTATGAGTTGCTCAGCAAAATGTTGGTCTGGAGTGGGAGTTTAACATGGAGAAGGGAAAAAATCACTTTATTCCCCAATGGGAATCCATGGAGCTGCTTGAAGGGGAGATCTCATTTCACAGCAGTGGTGGTAGGCACTGATCCCACCCTATGCTTCCCCTGCCTCCACCTCTCTCTGCTGGCACCCGTGGTCCCCAGGAGGTCGCACATCCTGGAAAAGAGGAAGGATGGATTTTTGGATTTCTATCATTGAGTGTGTACATATCCAAAGGTAGAAATCACATTGCATTCAGGGCAAACACAAGAGGTGTATAGCAGACACCGTGACACAAAGATTGTAATCTGGGAGGTACCAGTGAAGCAAACCTCAAACCTGGCGAGTTACCTAGCTCACAGACTGCCTGTGAATTCTCAGGCAAATCCCACACCTGCCTCACAGGACCAGGGAGCAGGACTGTCCCAGATGGCTGTATCCCCAGCTCCCTGCCTCGCTGTCCTTTAAGCACCATTTCTGTGCCATCCCAGACTGTTGCTGTAGTGCTGATGTCTTACTCTTGAATGTCGCACAAGCTCGGCTCCTCTGACAGCCCAGTTAGATACATTTCACATTTTAGCAGTTCTCTGAAAAGAGAGATCCAGTGAAATGAGGATTTCCTTCCCACCCAGGGATGCCATAAACAGCAGAGAGCCAGCCTCACTGACACTGAACATCTTTGTCTCTGCCCTTCATTGCTTCAGCAAAGGCCATGGGGAATAAAACCTCCCCAGAGCCTATAGACCCAGATTGATACAAGGGTTTGGGCTGGAAGGAACCTTAAAGATCATCTAGTTTCAACACCCCTGCCATGGGCAGGGACACCTTCCACTAGAACAGGTTGCTCAAAGCCCCATCCAACCTGACCTTGAACACTTCCAGCGATGAGGCATCCAAAATTTCTTTGGGCAACGGTTGCCAGTGTCTCACCATCCTCATAGTAAAGAATTTTTTCTAAATATCTAATATAAACCTACTTTCTTCCAGTTTAATGCCATTCCCTTCTTTCTATCACTACATGCTCCCATAAAAAATCCAAGGCTGGAGATTCCAGCCCCATATACCGTAGGATGCTTCTTCCTCATTAAGGAAGAAGGACACCCAAAAATGCTGTTTCTTCCCCACCCAAAAGGGAAGAGCTGAAGGTGAAGAGCAGCAGTTGGGACTTCTGTCTGTGTGGGGCTGAGTGACAAGGGCTGTCAGAGGGTGGGGGGTGGCTGCTCAGCCACCATGGTAGTGGCAGAGCTGTGCTGGAAGACAAGCAGGGTTGGCTGCTGCCTGCAGTGCTTGATGGGCACAGTCAGTGTGGGTGGGGAAAGCAGTGGCTGCTGTGTTTGGGGTTCTGGGAACATGGGGTGCTGCTCCTGTGGATGGGCTGCTGCTGGAGTCCCAAAATCACGCTCAGACCCTGCTGCAGCAGGGATGCCGGGCAGCATCACTGACATACAAGTCTTTCCTGCTGACTTGTACAGGTAATGTCAAGAGAGAGCTTTGGTTTGTGACTCTGGATTTCATCAAGAATCCTTCCTCAAGCCCAGATTTAAACTTCTGCCTTCTGTCGGCAAGCTGGGGAGAGCTGCCTGCTCTGCCGCAGGGACTGCGCGCTCAGCGCGGCTCAGGGCACAGAGGCACAAAAATAGTGTGGCAATGAGTGACCACAGAAGCACCACAGTTAGACATGGTTTGTTTAGTGCCAGAAGTATGCAAGTCATTTTGCCAGACAAGAATCTTCCTCCCAAAGAGGCTCCCAAAGAGCCTATCATCAGTTTTTTAAAGTGTTTGCAGTTTGCTGGCTGAAGCTTTCCACTGGAGTTGGTCTTGCCTAGGGGCTGTAAACTTGCAGAGTTGGAAAACATAGTGTTGATGTATTCTTGCCAAATCCAGCTTGTTCCTTGGATTGTTTCCTTTCTCTAATCACTGTTTATCTTTACATGGGCCAGATTGGCCCATTTCTTCCACTCTTTCACTAGTCTCTGCAACAGATACATGATCCCTGAAATTCTTGGCTGACCACGGTTCATTCATTGGGGAATAAATTTATCCCTTCGCTGGGAAATTAGTTACCACTCAGTGAATTTCCAAAGGCATTTCTAATACCTCAGCCACCTTGGATTTCCAGGTGTCACAGGAGCACTACCCTGTGTGGTTTCCCCTTTTAGCAAAACATCTGCCACCAACAGTCCACAAAATCTCTCTACCTCCAGCTCTTGGACAGGAGTCAGCTCTTCCCCACTTCCCCCACTTTACAGGCAAGGAAAAGGAAAGTGCTACCCAAAACCTGCCCTCAGCTGTGGATCTAAGTACAAATTTTCCCTGCAGTTTTCCAAATTACATTTGGAATTTATGCTTGCTTTCTCAAGATATTTGGTTTGATTCTTTCTATTCACCTTGGTAATATCTAAATTCCCATTTGCTTTATTTTCTGTTATTATTTCTTACATTTCAGTATATATTCTACACTGAATAGGTAAAATAGATGGACAAAATATTATCATCCCTTTTGGCAGATGGACAAGAGAGATAGTGGGAAAATTAGGTTATTGCCTCACAGATTGCAGCACAGTCACAAGCAGAGCCTCAGTCCCTTGAGTTTGGTACCCTGATCCCTGATCCTGATCTTGATCCTGTAATTTTCCACCTGAACCCATTCCAGATTTGACTGATTCCAAAGGGCTGGGTGGATGTGCTGTAGCAATACCTCTATCTGCCTGGGACAGCAATACTTTCACACTGCAGAGAGGGGAAGTAGCCGGCCACTAAAACAACGGGAGGCAGACTCAGCCCTTGCATAAGTGAAAGCAACTCCCTTCTGCCAAGCCTGAATTTGCCTCTGTATCCATAGCATCGCGTTTTTACAGATCCCCTGGCCAGCATGAAAGGGGTTTTGGTAACCCAAAGGAGCCATAAAGGCCAGCCCTGAGCTGGCTCCAGCACAGCCGGCTGCCATCCCGGACAGCTGGAGAGCATCGTGCTGCGGACGCGGTGCCAGCACGCGGATCCATCACCCATTGCCCCCCGTGGGGAGGCGAGGACCATGGCCAGACTATTCCCATCTTGCAGCCAGAAGCAGGAGGCTGGAGCAGCTCTGCTGCTGCCTCATGCTGTGCTTCTCCCGGCCTGTCTCCGCCGAGAGCCTGCTCTCCGCCGGCGGGAGCGGAAGCCCCGCTGCGGGAACTTTCACACATTAGCCTCTTCACAACTCCCACTTAAAAACAAAAAAATCGCAAGTTTGGGGCAAAAAGTATTCGCCAAGACCCCCTAATTGGATGGGTTTCTATTCAATTTCCCAGCAGTATATTTAGATACAATTCCTAGCTTCTTTCTTCTCGAGCCCACATGGAACGTTTGGGGGTGCAGATCCGTATGGCAGAACAGCACTGCGACTTTATGAAAGTCCTGTAAATACTGCCTGTGAAAGAGAGCACTCAGGGGAGTTATGGCCAGGCAGCTGGTGTTAAGGGGTGGATTCCTGTCATTTCCAGAATCCTCTCTGCCAGCAATGAGTTATACTTCATTCAAAATGCCCCCATCAGCTTGCAGGTAGTAAAACCAACAAAATTTGCTTGGGATTGCCTTGGAAGTGTTCAAGGCCAGGCTGGATAGGGCTTTGAAGAACCTGGGCTAGTGGAAAGCACCCCCACCTATTGCAGGGGCATTGGAACTAGATGGTCTTAAACATCCTTTCCAACCCAGTCTTTCATTATTCTGTGACATCTGAACATGCTGTCTTGAAATCCTTGTGATACATGGTGTTACCCTGACCTGTCCTTCTCTCCATGCAAATAAAATTACTAAACCTACTTTGTGTATATATATATATAAAACATTCTTGCCCATTTTAAAATAAATAATTAAAAAGAAAACGCTGAGTCTATTTTAAAACCCTTCATATAGCCTCCTTTCCATTTCCCACAGAGAGGCACAAATGCAGCATATACGAATGTGACAGCATTCACAAAATACAAAGCTCCAGCAAGCATAAGACAGTGATCCAGAATAACTGACTCTCCAGAAAAAATAGGAGAAATAAAAGAGAAGGATGCTGAGCCCTGTGATTCTGAGGCTGACCATGAGTGAGAAGCAACAAAACCTGACCTTGGTCAGAAGTCCTTCCTGTCCTCTGCCCTACACCAACCTCAGCCAAATTCAAAGACACCACAGATGACAACATGACCCTTGTCCACAGTTCATGGCCAAAAGCCTACACCCTCTTGTGGCCATGGTTCCATGGGAATCTCAGCTTAGGCTCTACAGACCACATGAAGATTGCAGAAGGCGACTGATGCACGTGGGAGGAAGGTTCCCCTGCCCCATTTCCTCCCTAAGGCACCTGTGCCAGAGAGAACTCTATAAAAGGCCACAGTTTTATTAAAAAGAAAAAAAAATGCTTTCAAGAAAGGGTCTAATCACATTCAATTCCTTCAGTGCTTGCTGGAATAATCATGATGAACTCTGTCAGTGTTAATGGGGGTGTTATAAGTATCTGTGTAGGACTGCCTCTGTAATTCAGCATTAATTAGCTGAATCATTATTTTAGAGTGTTACTGAATTATCTTATAATTACTACCTAACTTGGTGCTTGTAAATGAGGCAACAGAAGGAAATGGCAATTCTTTTAAATGTACTTAAAATTAAGAAGGCATAATAAACACTCCATTCTGTCCTTTTGAGAAGCTTTTTTATCTTCTGTGAGATGTAAGGCTAGTACCACTGCTTTCATCTGTGCCTTGTAGATTTATTACAATCATTATAACAAATGGAAATGAATATTATTCAGGTTTATTACCCCATAGTATATCTTTATGAGCACACAGGAAACCATGTTGCTTCTTTATCCACTGCCTACGAAGAGACAGAAAAAAATCCTGCCTGGGAAAACAGACTATTGTGATTAAAAAAAGATCATTTTATTCTCCTAGCATAACTGTTTTGCTAATAACTTATCTGCTCTGATTCCCAACACAATCAGACCTAATTGTTGCTCACTGAGAAGCCTCATTACAGCTGGACTGGGAAGGTAGTTAGGAAATACCATGTACATTTTTGTTGTCACTGATTCTGCTCTGGAGGTGCTAATTCTGTGCTATAAAGTCCATGGCACCATATTCCCTTACCCCAAGGGTGCAGAAGGAAAGGGGAAGAGAGGGAATGGATTTGTCTTCAGGCAAATTAGAAAGGCTGGTTTGGGATTCAGGTTCTTGGGATCATCTTTGAACGCTGGGCACAAGCCTCTTTGCTCAGACCATCATACATTCCTAAAAGTCTATTCTCCATAATTTTTGGGAGGATTTTTTGATGGCACAGACAGACATTTGTAAAATTATGAAGAAGCACTCTAAGACAATCTTCTCAGGCTTTTACTGAAAAAGTCCTTTTTGTAACTTCTCCCCTCAGACTAAAAGAGATTGTCCAGGTCGACAGCTCTGCTAGACCAAAGGGGAGTCAATGTTGTGCAACCAGTTGTACAAGCAACCAGACATTTCTGACATGCTTTAGTTTTTCAGGGTGTATTCAGAGGTTTGCAGCAGGCCCTCACAGTCTGCATTCTCATACTTTTTCCACATACTTCGTATGCAGGACTCACAACATACCTGTGTCCTGCATTTTCTCCGTGTTTTGCCATCAGAGCTAAGGGCAAGTTGGTGCTTGACTTCTTTAGAACCTAAGTGGTTCTAAACCTGAAACAACAACAACAAAAAAATTAAAAAAAAAATATATTTACACAAAAGGAATAGAGACACTTGAAAAATCTTTGTTGTGAACAGATTTTCAGCCTGACTGTTCTCAAATACATGGCTTCCCCAACACTAAATATTATACACAGTTTGAAATAGTGTAACAGTTTATCGTGGATGATTGCTGGGAGTGTGGTACTGATACAATGAAGGTGTGAAACATTAAATCACACTAAACTTTTATATCTGTGAAGAAAGGAGATGATTTTCATACCATGACATGTTTATTGCTTTGAGGTCTAGCCTGTTATTTATTAGGGTTTACTCTGTAGTTCTTAGAAATGGCAGAATATTACTATTGTGATTGCTCTTATTGCTAGAATCATGATGGTATTCAAACTCCATACAGAGCGCTTTAAATCATGGGAAGAATGCACAGCATGGTTAAACAATTTTGTGGCAGAAATAGCCCACAAATAACTCCATCTTACATGTAGTACCCTTTAAGAAACTTAAATTTCTCAACCCTCTTATCCAAGATCAATCAATTAAAAATGTGTGCCATAGCTGGTCTTCAAAAGCAACATTCTAAATAGACAGCAGTGGTCCATCACCAGGAAATATAGCCATCCTGAGAACTAGACTATGAAACACTCAAAAGTTAAGATGATGAAAATATGATGGAAAAATTTTGGTTGGAAGGGACTTTGGGAACTGATCTCCTTCTCAAGGCAGAACTTACCTTAAGGTTTTGTCAGGCACCTCACGATCTCAAATAAGAAAATTCTGCTTACTTCCCCTGCTCTCCAAATCTCCCAGAGACAAAATGCATCTCTCTGTTCAGTTTATATCCAGAAGAACCCAGTTTGGGTGCATTTAGATGTGTGACTCCTACCTGCACTGCTAATATCAGCACAGCAGCAGTTTTACATATTAATAGGGCTGCCAACCTCTTTGAAGAGCCCACTTCCAATTGTGTGTGACATTTCCAAACACTACAAAACATCTCCACAGTGAGTCAATTCTTCTCTTTGCTTTCACTTTAAAATACATATTTCAGCTGAATTAGCTGGGCTGTTTCAAAGGAGCAGGCTCAGGAACAAGATTCCTGCTGAAAAACCCAGTCCCCTCCTTCAGAGCAAGGACAAGAAGCTCTGTGAAAGAACAACTTCTCTGTGCAGTTTCTGTGCAGGTCCACCCCCATTTGGTCAAAGGATGAGCTTTATAAGAATTGTGATGGAGATCACTCAGTGTGGACTTGCAATAGCCTAGAACAGACGCTGCCTGGGAGGATGCCAGCCTCGTGGAGCACATCTGGGGCTTTTGGAGATCGGAAGCCAGCTGTGTATCAGGATGGGCACAAGCAGGACAGGAGCTGACCTGCCACCAGTCCCTGCTACCAAGTACCTTGGTCCCAAGCCTTGGACAGCCAAGTGGGCAGAGTGCAAGGGGCCAACGCTGAGAGGGGGAGCCTGAAGACAGGAACGAGGTAGAAAAGACAAAGCAGGTGGAGTAATTTGCTCATGGTGCTCATCACTACAAGTCCTGAGTGCCTTACAAACATCAATGATTTCATTTTCACAGCATGCTTGGAACTGAGGTGATACTATTAACAACATTTTGAAAAAAAAAAATCTAAAACCTGGGGAATAGTTCCAAAGTTTCTACTATTCTTGGTGTCTGTTCTGAGTCATTATTTGTTTTTCTCAGAGCATTTACCACTACATAATGTTTCAGGCATTCAGAGTTCATTACAGATGTAGCTGCTCACATGTCTGAAAACCAGAATTCATGGCCAAGTGTCTGTAAAAGACTAAATTAAGGATAACCTGTGAAAAAATCAGTTTAAGCAATGTCCTAATGGGACTCTTTGGCAGAGCCAAACAGGAACCAGACCCTAGAGCTCAGCTGAGGCTCTCAGTGCTCCAGACTTTCTAGTACGCCTCCACTTTCAGCTGGGCACCCTTGAAAAACCTACTGTGGGCTCATTTAGGAGAAGGAATTTGTCAAGATGGGAGGATAATTGAAAAAGTTATGAGAGGATAACACGGCAGGAAATATTATAAAAACGTTGCTGAATGTGCTTAGTTTCCCCTGCTGCTGTATCATCTCACCCCTCGGTCTGACTGGTGGCTCTAACTTGCTCCAGGACAGGCACAAGCCAGAGAGCTCTCAGTGACATCTTCCCTGCTCCCATAACCCATCCAGAACAAACCTCCTGGGAGGCGTTTTTCTTCTCTAGCCCACAATTAAGTGACTTCTTCTTTCCTGCCTCTTCCTGTTTATGCACTCCTGCTCCCTGGTGATTGGGCTCGGCGGCTGGAGCGTCACGTCTTTCTGCAGGGGATGGCCTCCTTCCTTCCCTGCCTCCCAAAACCTGCTCCCTTCAGTTTTCTCCTGTGCAACTTTCATCAGCACACTGCCAGCTCCAGGCACCAGGACACTTTTTCCTCCTCGAAGTACGATCACGTTGCCTCGCACATTGCAGAGCACGGAAAGGTTGATGATGAAAAGCTCTTTTACAGGTTTACTCTGCTGAACTCGGTGAGATTTTCAGCACCCCATGTATACACAGACAAATGCAACAAAAGGTTTAGGAACGGAGCAGTTCAGGCTATGCAGTCGACATCTCAATTTGTTGGATTAGGGAAATGGCCTTGCACCTGCCCCGAGCTCAGCGCTGCGAGGTTAACTCCAGTTCCAAGGCATTAGCTTGAATGCAAATAAAATGTGTTTACTCAGCTAGCTCTGAACATGTGCTGCCTCCGCTGCCTGATAGCCTACCATGACATTTCTACTTGTGTTGATTCTTACACTTAGGGTAAATCTCCATAACTTTAAGGCCATTTTTTGTGTGCAAATACCAAATGCAAAAAAAAATAAAAAATAAATAAAAAAAAAAGCAGAAGTACAATATGTTTGATTTCTTTTAGATTCATGCTCAGATAAAACAAGCCTATTTACTCCTGGGTTTCCTATTGATAACCTCATTTCAGGAAATATTTTGCATCAATTTCACACTCTTTCAGGCACAAAATAGTTTGCCTGTGAGCTGGTGCCGTCACAAAAATCCTTAATTTCTGATTTCTGATGATGATTTTATATAGGGATATACTTACAGCAGCCACAGCCCATCCCAGCACTTTGCTTCTGCAGAACAGGGGTGCTGCCAGCTCTTTGTAGCCCACCAGAAGCAAAACTCAAAGGATGGTTCCTCTAAAAAACTTTGTCTGACAGATCCTCATACGTCATTTCTTGGCATCTATCTGTCAAATTATTTGGCAGTTCTCTCCACATGAATTGTAGCAGTTTAGCTGCAACAATTTCCAGATCAAAGCTGTCAATCACTAGGCAATTCCCACAAGGACATGCAAAAGGACCTGACAGGAAAATTAGGTAAAGCTGCAATAATCTGGAAGACGTGAAAAAGATTTTAAAAAACGGGAAAAAAAAAAAAAAAGGAAAAAAGAGAAAAGCAACATTTCCTGAATTATACGGATTGAAGTTCAATTACTGTTTTCCTTCGAACGATTTAAGACAGTGAGCTATCATAGCTGCTAGATCTGCAGGAAAAAATCTAGAAAGTGAGTTGCAATTCATCTGTTTCCTTGGCATTCCCTTCCTTTCCAATTAAATATGCTTTTCTTTTCTTCGCCATTATTCTGAGGAGGCAGTAAACTTCAGTCTAAATGAGCATTTACATGAAAATCAGAGCTCTCCAAGGCATCCACTGAAACTCCTTTAATACAATATTTGCTTTAATTTGATTTTCTCTCTTGCCAGTGGGAGAGTTCCAATCGCATTTGGTATGATTTATAATTGCACGCCCCCTCGCCCTGCAGAGGTCATTCCTTTCCTCAAACTGCATCACTTGACCAGAAAGAATTCCTTTTACAAGTAAACAGCTCAGCAATCAATATTGTCCACAGATGATAGGGAGCACAGTGCATTTTTTAATAGACTCTCTCAAATGTCAGAAACCTCACTTTAATCTCCAAGAAATATAATCTGTTTACATCACCTGCAGCCTCTTGGTTGTCTCCTTCAAGAAGACTGCTTTCTTGAATAATCTCTTCTACTTCATTTTATGAAAAACCCAGCTCCATCATACACATTTCAAGCAACCTTTACCTTTCTGAATTCAAGTGAATAGAGGAATCATATTCTGTGATTCTCCTTTATTTATCTCCACTTCAAAATATGAAGCCACATACAAAGGGTTAGGATGCCAGCATCTTCTTGAAGATATTTAATCCTGCTCCCATGATATCGATCTCACTTTGTTTTATTAAAATAATCTGTTGCCTGCTATTGAAACTGCCCCTCAAAGAAACAAATGCTTCTTCTAAAGAGGGAATATTGACAAAACGTATTGTTCAAAGTATTAAAAATTAGTATTTATCATTGTATTTATACAGATATACTAAAATTTCACCAAATATAGAATGATATGCAAAAAAAAAAAAAAAGTCTAAAATCAGCAGCAGAAAAGCAAAATTCAAATAATTTACAAAATAACTATTTTTTCTATTGCTAATCTATGTTATGACATGCCAAAGAATTACCATGCTTGTTAGAATATTGAACCCAGAGCAAAAAAAAATCTGTTTATCTAAAACACATACTCTGGGTTGGATTTTCTGTCCCCACATTTATACCCACATATTTGGTTGCATTCCTGCACAGTATTACATAGATACAATAAATGCAGTAAAGTGAGTACCTAGACACATCTGCAGGTTATCTTCTGCTCAGATATGTATGTGTGGTTGTGTTCTTACTGAGCAGACATATAACTGATGCAAAATTGAGCCCATGTCTTTCTGTCCCTGTGCGTCCACAGGATCTTGGGGTTTGGATTTTGTGAGGCTTCTCTTTCTTGCAGTCTGAGGCTCTTAACAAGTCATTATGTCAGCTTCAGTACTTGGAGCTGTGGGAAAACCCAGGTGATTTCTGCATAGTTCTTTGGTTTCTTCTGGGGAATGGGGGCTTTATTTCAGAAACAGTGTGCATTACCCAGCCTCAGGTCAGCTATTCCATCTGTGTTAATTGTTGGCTTAAAACCATTTCATTGCCTACACTGCAAATGACAGCAGTCTTTTCAACTTTTAATTTTTCTCTTCTTTGTCCTAGCAGAATTTGCTTACAACAAAGACAGCAAATGTGCATATGCACGTTGCATGAGAAAGAGTAATGTAGAGACAAGTTTCCTCCAGAAACCAGGAGAGGGACCAAAGTGTGGCTCCTCAGGAGTTAACATAACCTGATATTCATTTCTGTAATGTATGTACTCTAACTTGTTTTACTTGCTTTTAGAGTGGCTACAGTCCAGATGTGCAGAAAGTATATATATATATTTATATTTATTTATATTTATATACATATTTGCACACGGCTGTTTCGCTTGACCGTATTATTAAGGCAAGGCAGAAAACCACAGAGAAAACCTGCCAAGCACTGAGCCAGGGTAAGATCTGCAGCCTCTCAGGCCTGAGATGCTCACATGAGGGGACATTCCCAAATAATTTGCAAACACATCATCAGTCAAACATTCTCCTAAGCAGAAATCCCCTGCACTGCTCAGGAAATCCTGCCAGGCTGCGACAAAATGCCCAGAGCCAGTGGCAGCCTAAGAGCTGAGTGAAACCACTTCATGCCATGCCAGAGGAGCTCTGGGAAGTACCTGGGGAATGGCTAAAACCACTGTAGCCCCCTTCCTAGGGCTATGGCTTTTGGCTGGAACCCTTCAGCAGACAGAACTTAGCAGTCATAGCACGGAGGGTGAGAGTGAGACACTCTGAAGTACATCACCCCCAAATCAAAGCTGAGGATCCACTATACAACTGTGCAGAGGTTGCTTGGAAATGAGTTCTGGCAGTGAATGCAAATGGATTTACACTGATACCAAGGGGGAAATCCAGAGAACATCAGTGTCTCCTAATCCTCTGGGTCACCCATTTTTCTGGTCACTGCCTGTCCCCTTAATGTACCCTGAAAACTATCCCAGCAGAGCAGTGGGATTTACCTTATAACTTGCAGTCTAACTGAAACCCCATCAGACTTCTCACCCTCCCAAAATTCCCCCTTGTTTTTCCACCATCCTAATAAGGTGCAGCTTCTTGTTTCCAGATGTGGCATTGCCCTGAAAGCAGAAAGCCCTAATGGGATCAATGCACAAACTTCCTTGCACTGTGAGGATGTTGTTGCCTGTCAGAAACTTCTGTGATGCATTTGATTGCCTCCATCAATGCCTTATCAATGCTTTTCCTGTGGTGAGTAGAATTTAGAACAGTGCTCATGTGAGCATTAGCTGTGTGGAAAAAATACCCTGTTTTTTTTCTTATGGAAAAACCCATTACAAAAAAATTTATCCATTCACCTGAACCAGGGCTATACCAAAATATTATTAACTTTAAATCCAACAAGTAAAAATAGTGAGAGTGCACATCAATAGCTGGAATCATATTTAATATTACATTCTTCCAAGCCCTGAAGTAACATCATTATATGGTTAATGCTGCAGTGAACAAGGAGCAAGCATTGAACACACTTGAAGGCAGAGGCTGTCATTTACAGATGTGCTTTGGATAAGATTTGTAACATGCAGGTCTGAGTCTCCCCCTTCCTTTCAGCTGTTACAGAGGTGCAGAGAGCTGGGAAGCAGAGGCAAAGGAGGATGGACTGAATCACATGGACTCTCACATTTATCACCTCCAACTGAGGTTTCTCTGAACTGCCCTCCCTACTGATTCATAACAAGAGTGGAGTGTCATGTCTTATTTTTTACCAAGGCTGCTGGGACACAGCGTTGGAGAGCCTCAAATCAAATGTTGGCTGTGAAGGCACTTTACAAGAAACACCTTTCTCACTTCACATGAGCCATATAAAGTTACCTCCCACCTGAGAACTGATATGTCTTTGCCAATTCTGAACCACCTTCATTGTCAATACTGCCCCTTTGTTACAACCCCCAAGTTTCTTCCCCTGAAGCTGCGGACTCGGACCGAGCTGGAAGGAAATTATCAAAGGGATGCTTCAAATCTTGGTACTTCCCCAAGTCTTGCTACTCACCTCAGTATATACCACTACTAAATCCTCCACACAGCACAAATGGAAAGAGAAAATGACAGGTTTTTGTTAGTGTGCTTCAAATGTTTATTGCCTTCTTCATTCTGCTTTTGCAGACTAAATTGCAGTCAGCTTATAATCATTACTGGTATGAAAACCATCCTGACAAGTGTTTCACGTACTCTATAAAGGTCAGAGATGCCCATTAATTTACACCACACTTCCTTTTTGTTCTTAATTGCCCAAATACTTTCTGCATATTATACGCACGCGTTCTGGACTTTGTGACATCAAATAACCCTTCACTGTCAAAAGGAAATGCATTCTTCATATTGCTGTAGGTATTAGAAATTCTCATATTGGGTCTGGATTATCTGCAACTCTTCCCTTTCACTCTTGAATTTACAGATCATCAAACCAGATGGGGAATTTTTAAACTTGGTGTCTATTTTCATGCATGAGGCAGGAGGTTGCATCATCTCTTTCATGAAGTATTCCAGTAATCTCTGGATTCATAAATTTCTTGCCCTTGTCAATTTGTCTCTTTGATTAGTCTTCTTTTTTATTGTAATCAGAAGGGGCATGGGGAAGTACCTTAGGCTGTTTTGACCAATTATACCTTCAATCCTTGAAATCATCTTTTTGGCATGTCTGATAAAAACGGATCAATTAGGAGGGACATTTTGCTATTCCTTGACATGAACTCCACACTTTTGGTCCCATCTCATATTTTAGTTCCCAAGAGTTACTGCACCATTAGAAGATTTTTTTCCCCCTGTAATCAAACTATGATAATTCTTTTTATAATGGTGCAATTATCTCCTCTCATCTGGTTTCACCTTAGCTAGCTCAGTGAGTCATAGACCTTTACATCTACTGCATCTACGCCCACTGATGATCAACAAGGAGCGACAGTCCCTGGGATTCATTTGCTCTCCACAATGGATTTACAAGGAAGCACTTGCTCAGACACCCTTCAGTACAAGCTCTGAAATAAAAATGTGCAGGCAGAGTGTGCTGTCTACTTTATGTATTCATTTTTTTAATGATTCCCACTAAAAGAAGGTCTAATTCTTTCTCTCCTGACAGTGTAAATCATGTTATGATCACTTTTGTTGTGGTTATATAAAAGTAGTATAAATAATGCAAATACAGCTCAGCACCTCTAGTTCTTTAACTGTCCTGTGCTTCCTCTCAGTACTCTTTTCTCATTCTTTCTACAGAAAAGAGTAGTGGTTAGGACTTGAAAGGTCCTGCAGGACTAGCACCATGGTGACAGGTGTCTTCTGCCTAGAGCAGGACTGAGTAACCAGATTAAAAGGATCAGAACCTGCTCTTACATTTGGAAGTAGTCATGTCTTCCATGCAGCTGTTGGACACAAAAGATTTCTGATAGGCTCATGTTTTCAATTTTAAATCATGCATAGAGGACATAAATGAACCATGCCAGGAGAAATTCTTGTTTGCTAAAGCCTCTATGAGTCCTGCCCTGAAACAACTTTGACTCTTAAACAAGATTTCCTTTGACTCCTGGCTGATCTTCCTTCAGAAATCTTGAGAGGGGTACATAATTTCTACTCTGTGAATGTCTAGTCAGGGCTGAGAATGGAGTTCAAAATTAATAAATAAAGAAAAAACGTATGAAATTATTTTAATTTGGCCTCTTATGTGCTTGCTTTATGTGTATAGATGAAGGAATGATTTTTTTTTTTTGGTCAGAATTACTCATGAAAAGCAGAGTTTAAAGTGGTGAGTGCATGAACCGCATGCACAGAAGCCAAAATGCAAATGTGCATGTACAAGAATTCATGCCAGAAATTCTTGCACATTCATGGAATGTGACTCTTTTGACCAGGTTCGAGCAGGCAGGGAAGGTAACACCAATCTTCAGTGGCTGCTGCTAATCCATACGGTAAAAGCCCCAGCAAGATGGGGTTTCTAAAATTCATTCCAATAATGAATCCATTCAAACAGAGCATGGAGCGTTCTCCTTCCCAGGAAACAACCAAAAGTGCTTCAACTCTACGTCACTCACGCTCAGGCAGCATTCCTGGGAAGGCCATGACCGAAAAGGAACCCTGGTCCCACAGTGGAAGGCAGTGATCTGTGATTTGGGAAGTAACGAGCTTCGTACTTTGTAACCTTCTTAGTGGCCTGAGATAAACCCTGCAATCTCTTTGTTCCTCCACTCCCTGCCTATAAAATGCTGATAATGCTGCTCTTCTTTCTAGAACTCCGAAGAAATGGGTCTGTGTGGTACTTGGGTGCCGGGTACAGGTGCCAGGATTGCACAAGCACTGACGGAGGGAGCTCCTTTGTGGAAACCAAGCTGAGTTGGTTTAAACCAGAAGAGAATGAACCACAGCCAGGCAACAGGGTTGGTGAGGATGCCTCTCTCACCTGTGAATCCCTAGGGACAAACCAATCCAATGTGCCAACATTTCTGTCACTCCTGGTTTGTGAGCCCAGTCCTGGTGAGTTCAGTGGGAAAATGCTGGAATGCAAGACTTTTCATTACCAGATATTTGATCTAGGCCAGACAAACTCCGGTGTGACCTTGATCTCCAAAGCCAGGACACATTCTCAGAACACTGACTTATGGTTCCTTGTGACAAATATGTTCCTTTTTAAACCAAACCTGTGTAAATCAACGTGCTTCTGACAAGGACCAACTCTCCGTGCTCTGCAAGATCAACTGGTCAGTGTGGGCCCAGGGCACACACTGAATGGGCTCCTTGAGCTGGATCAGAGCCTACAAAGAAAGAGAGAGTTTAATACATGAACAAAACCAACAAAGCACATCTGTTTAGGAAAGCGATGCAACTTCCACCAAAGCCAGTAGACATGTTTTTTTTTCCTTTTCTATCTTGCACGTATTTCTTCCTCATCCTCTTAGCTTCACAGCATTGTTCTTCTCAGTCTCTTCCTCACTGTACACTTTGGGGAGAGTCCAGCTGAAATTCTCCGGGAAATAGATTTCAAAAACTTTAGAAAACAAAGGTTTTTCAAGTCTCAATATGAATTTGATCATGCAGGTTAATATCAAACCATCTCATTGCATAATATCTTAGAGCAGGCAATTTCAGGATTAGAGAAGAATCTGGAAAATTACATAAGAATTCTCATTTTGCTGTAGAAGCTTTAAAGCTGCACCTTCATTCAATCAGGAAGATAATTTCCTGTATGCAGCAAGTTTCAAATTCTGCTTATGACCTTGGTGTCATGACAAGTTTGGTACTAACTTATTCCACACTTTAAGTATTGCTACTAGAACTGTGAATAATCATCAAAATTAACTAGCCTATAGACTGATTAAATAATTTCCTCCAATTTGCATTTGATATGTTTATTAAGTGCTGGAGGGTGCTATTTGCTCTTTTTACTGCTGTTAAACACTGTGTCTGGGTTTTTGGCACAGGTGCAGTACTATTATGGTTACTACAAAATTTTTATCAGATTACTGCGTGAGTTACCATTTGATACTGTAAAAATGCCAGTAGGTAGTAGATAAATATTAAAATACAATTAGTTGCCACTACCTTTTATTGCTTGGGAATTCGTTAGTGTTGAGATAAGGCTGCATTCTGTGGCAGTGGCAATTTTTTTACAAATTGCATTTTCTCACAAGAAATAGTGCAAGAGCAGGAGAGAAGCTGACTATAAACAATGCAAACATATGTGGCAATATTAAAGCTCCAGAAAATATAAAGTACTGCCCATGTGCTATTCTTTATGCTCTGTTTGTCCTGCCACGGTCTACAAGACCTATTATCCACAGGTAAGCAACCCCCAGTGGGATGTTTTTATTTTGAAGCAGATGAAACTATTGGTGCTAATAGTCAATAAAAACTGTGATTTGAAATGTATTGGAAATAGGTGTTTTTAAATGCATGTCTTGGCCCTTTGCACAAGCAAGTGGTTGCTAATGCCAGTGTGCATTAGAAATGCACTTGTACTATACTTAGATGTGGTTCAACCACAGTTACAACAGGGCCATTAAAGAGCATTAAAAAAAAAAGAAAAAAAAAAGGTAGAAAAGAAAGAATACAGGTTAAAAGGGAACACATTCTGTTGCTCAGCTAAAGGATTTATCTATAATTAGAAAACAAAATTGTTCAAAATTAGACTAAATAGATAAAATATTGATATCTTGAAGAGAACATAAACATACCATACAGAAAACATGCTTACTTACATCAAGTCTTGTAAAGAATTCAAAAGACTTTCAGCATAGCTTGGGAAATTAGCTTTAACACAATTAACTGGCAAGTCAGAGAAGACTCTGGATTCCTCTCTTTGAAAACTCATGCCTCTTGGTCAGGGAAAGTAAACTCTCACCTGTCATCCTCAATGTTTTTCAGCGCCTTCCCAAAATGCAACTACTCCTGACCAGCTGCAAATCTCGACTAATCAAACCCACATGAGCCAAATGGCACAAAAATTAAATCTACGGTGAGTAATGTCGGGTAAAGGAATAATATGTGTGACCATGTGATTGCCTGCATTCCTGGGCTGGATCTGCAGAGAAGTGGGAAATGCCCAGCTGCCTTAGTTGGAACCGACTCAAAACTTCATCCGCTTTGGTTCAGTTCTCAAAATAGGGCACATGACCTCTAAGTAAGACAGTACAGTAGGCTGCTTTTACACTACATCGCTGCTCCTGCAGCCCCTAATACCAATTCACTCGCTTTTCCAAGCACAGGAGGAGGGAAGTACAATTTGACACTTGCCGAGTTCCAGCGTTATCTTGTTTTGTAATGCATTATCCACAGCAAATTTGCCCCTGTCTTTAGGAACAGAGATGACATCTGCTGCAAGAGTGCCTTAACACTTGTCTGTCTGCTGATTTTGGTCTCATGTACCTGACATGAGTTAACCTCATATAAAATCTAATATGAGGGAAGAGAATCACTCTTTGGAGGTGTCCGCGCTGCTCCTCTTGACCTACTTGGAAAACTATGACTCGACTCTTTGCGGCTTCCCCCATCGCAACACAGCTGCAGAAGGCAGCAAAACAGGACCACTTTCAACCAAACCTGAAATGTGCTATATATGCATTGGTGTGCCTCTGAATAACATTATTTCCAAACCTTGCAAAGCCCTTCTGTCACTTTATCAAGCCCACCATGCATCCCCCTTTTTTTCCCCCCCATGGAATTGGCATAATGAGAAAAGATAGCCTTTTCTCTTCACAGATAAAGATCCAAATTGCATTTTATAATCTGACAATTATGTAGTCTGATTTTTTAAAATAAAACAGATAAACTCCCCTCCTCGTTCAAGATGGGATCGTATTTGTTAGTGACAGCTGTTAAAATGCTGCTAAAAATAGATATAGTGTCAACCACTAAAAAGCTAAGTGCTCCCGTGAACCACAGGCAGAAAACAAATGAGGTTTCTACTGAATCTGTGGAAAATCTGTGAGCATCTTGCATGTACCGTGAAAGGTGCTTTATTCTTCCAGCAGCCATCTCTATCTGTATCACATGGGAAAGGGAGGGGCTTAAATGTTTGATACTAAGGTAATATTCCCTCAATTTTATTTTCTATCACCTTTTTGTTCCTAAAAATATAATAAAAAAGATGAAGATGATATAATAAAAAACATGAAGATTGAGGCTATGTCCAAGCATTTCAAATGCTTTTTTAATTTACAACTTCGCTTCGAGAAAAAAAAAAAAAAGGTCAAGAAAAGTAAAAGAAAAAAGTGCAAGCAAATAGCCAAGTACACTGTAATTCCAAATTAATAAAAAATAGTTGTTCTGGCTATTCTAGTTATTGGGAGAGCAGTGTGCTTGGATGCTTTTTGCATGGCTGTGACTTGCCGGGTTCCTTGCAGAGTTGCGTGGAACTTTCCTCTGCCTTGGAACTGCAGCCTCCAGCCCATCCGCGGTAGTTCTTCCAATTAATAAATGAGCTGTATTCCAAACCAGATGTATGACACGAAATGAGTAAAAAGAGAACAGAATTGTTCACATTCTATGTTATAATACATCTCAGTAGGTTCCTCCTTTTTAGCTAGATTATGGCTAAAAATAGAGCACTCGTGTAGGCACAGTGAAATATGATTTGCTTCCAATAATACAGTAAACTAATTGTGAAATTAAGCTATTGAATGTGCCGTTATCTCAGAGTCTGGCCTCACCAGCACTTTCTGCTTCCCTGTTTAACATTTATCGAGTTACCCACAAACTTTGGCGGATGCAAACAACAGCTGATAAAACATCGCCTTTTCCAAGGCCCCGATCCTAAAGACGTCGGCTCAGGTAAAATTCCCGGCGAGCAGCCCTTTCCCACGTTTAAAGACTCGCATCGAGGCTACTAAAATAGGGCCAAGTTTTTCCTTCCTCCAACGCCTAATTTTTTTCCTTAAGATGTTTAAATGAAGAGACACTTAATGCCCTGAACTCAAATATAATCAGTTCCAAAAGACCTTAGCCACAAGTGAAACACTATTTTAAAACCAGCATCGCTGTTCGCACCGATTTTGCTGTTGATGCCTGGCATCGGGTTGGCCCCACCGCAGCCCCGCGAGTGCGGCGCGGATGCTCCCGCTCCTCGCCCGTATCCCGGGACACAAGGGCACGCCGGGGGGCAGCGGAGACCGGCTCCCCCCGCCTGGCAGCGCCGGGGACGGGGGGATGGAAGGCGCAGGCCCGGCGGAGGAGAGGGGGGGCACAGCCTCCTCCCGCAACCCCGTCCAGGGGCGCTCCGCTCCCCGCAGCCCGCCCGGGGGCCGAGCGGGGCGGTCGGAGCGGGCAGGCAGGCAGGGAGGGAGGGGTGTTCCGCCGCCGCCAGGGCCGGGAGAGACGCTCCGCCTGGGGAAGGGCACGGGGAGACACTCCTCCTCCCCCGCCGCCCGCCCTCCTTCCCTTCCTCCGGCGGCTCCGCGAACCAGGAACCGCGGCGGCGGCGGCGGGCTCCGTGCGTGAGAAGCCCCGCGGCGCCGGGAGCCGCCGGGAGCCGCCGGGGCGGGCGGCGCGGGAGGGGGCGGCGGGGGCGCCGCGGCCGCCGGGCGCTGCGAGGGGCCGGGCGGCACCGGAGGGGGCGGGGGGGGAGGAAAAAGTTTACACCCTCGCCACTCTCCTCCCTCCTCTTCCTTGGTGGCGCAGATGGGAGTTTTACCTGGAATGACATAAGTTTAATTTTTTTTTTTTCGGGTTTGTTTTTTGATTTTTTTTTTTTTTTTGGGAGGGTGTCTCTCTCCCTCCCTCTCCGCCCCCTCTTCTCTTCCACCTCCCACCCCCAAAATCCCCCTTCCTCCCGCACCGGTGCTGGATCCACCCCCCGTTCCCCTCCGCCGGCGGGCGAGGGTGTGACCCGCGGGAACACCCACCCACCTAGGCGTCCATGGTGGGAGCTGTCCGCCGATCCGAGCCGTGCCGTGCCGAGCCGAGCCGCGGGCACCCCGCCGCCTGCCGCAGCTCCCTCCCGCTGCCCGGCCGCGCTCCCGGTGCTTCCTCCGCGTACTTTTTTTTTTTCTTTTTTTTCTTTTTTTTTTTTCTTTTACCCTGGGTGGCGGTGCGGGCTCCCGGATGGTTCGCTGCCAGTAGCCGGGGGCCGCGCCTCCTCCCCCCGCCGCGCCACCATGTCGTAGGGGAGGTGAGTGAGTGCAGCGCGGAGCCTTGCGCGGGGCGAGCAGCGGCGCGGGGGGCAGCGGGGCGGGTGTCCGGCACACCGGCCGGCGTATCCAGGTCACGGCTAGTCCCGTCCCCATCCGTGAAAACTTCGCGGGAAGGGCACGTCCATTGCTCGGCAGCGCCCGCGGGGAAGCGCGGCGGCGGTGGCGGCTGCTCCTCCGCGGGTCGCGCCGCGGGCGCTGGGAGCCGCCGCCTCGGCCCGTGAGTGCGGGTCGATATCTGGCAGAATAGGAAAACGAGAGGGGCACGTGACACCCCAAATCCTGGGGATGTTGGCGCTTTCGCCGTGACTCCGGAATAGGAGCCCGCAGCAGCACACGCGGGGTCCCTGCGGGCGCGCACGGGCGATTGCGGGAGAAGGTGCGCGGTGCCCGGCGCTGCCGCTGCCCGGCGGGCTCAGCCCCGCTCCCGGGGCACCGCTGTCACTCTGCGGGGCCGCGGAGCTGTCCCCGCCGGGCCGTGGGCGCACCTGGGGGCCGGGAGCGGGGCTCTCAGGGGCCGCTGACCGGGGCTGGGGGCGGTATTTAGGGAGCGAGTTGGGAGCGCATCGCCTGAAAGTTTGCTCGGCGGCTTTTTTTCCTTTCTTTTATTTTTTTTTTCCCGGCTTGTCTGGGAAAAGGGTATTCCTGCAATCGGGACGCGGGGGGACACTGGGGAATGGGAGGTGGCAGCAACCCCGGGGGCAGGGGTCGTTCCGGCGGCTCCTCTGGGCTGGGGGGAGGCAGCGGGCGGGGCGCCCGGCGGGATGCGCGGCTGCCGCGGAGCGGAGCCAGCCCGGCGGGGAGCGGAGGACGAGTCCTTGAACCCTCCTGCGCTCCGCCGCCGTCGCTCCTCCGCTCCTTCTTTTTTTTCCCCCCCTTTTTTTTTTTTATTTCCTACATTTCTCTCCTTTCTTTTCCCCCTCCACCCAATTACTATTATTTTAAAATTTTTCCCCCGGTTAAATCACCGCTGCATCGGCGCGGTGCGCATTCATGCGCCGCTGACAGGCGGAAACCCCGGGCCGGCGGAGCGAGAGGCGATGCCCGGCCCTGCCGCCGGCGCGCCGCGGGCACCGGGCGGGGGCGGCCGCGCCCCTCACCTGTGCGCGGGGGGCCCGGGGCTGCCGGCGGTGCCCGGGGCGGCGTGCGGGGACCCGGCGGGCGGGCGGGCGGAGCGCGGGGCCGCGCGGTCCCTGCGGCTTTAAGGAGATGCGTTTCCCAGGCTGTGTCGCAGCAACTTTGTATCAGTCATGTCGCCCGGCGGGTGAGTGACGGCGCGCCGCAGCCAATGGCGCTCCCGCCTGGCCCCGGCCGCCCCGCGCTCCGCGCCGCGCCCGCCAATCGCGCCGGGCGGCGGGCGGGACGTAAACTTGAACTTTATGTGGGCATGTGACATGTTTTTAAAGGACTTGGCACCTTTTCCCGTCCCCTCCCGGGTGCCGCTCCGTGTCACCGGGCGGCGCGGCGCGCCTCGGGCGGGCGGGCAGGCGGGGGAGGCGGGGGAGCCGCGCCGCCCGCCCTGCGCTCCGCTCCGCGCCGCCCTGCGCTCCGCTGCGCGCCGCGGGGGCTCGGGGACGCGCCCCGCCGCAACAGGTACCGGGCCGGGCCGGGGACAGCGCTCCGCTGGCCGCGGGAGGTGCGGCTGGCGGGGTGCGGTGGGAGCCGGGGGGGCTCGGAGCGGGGCCCGGACCCTCCCCGCCGCCAAGGGCGGGAGCGGCGTTTGCACGGGAAAAAAAGCGCTTTTCTGCATCGCTCGGGGGGCGGGCGGCGCGGGCTCGGCCGAGAGCGGGTTTGGGCTGTCGGGTCCCCCCTGCCTCCCCCGCGCACTCCCGACTGGGAGGGAAGGGAAGGAACGAGCTTCCGGGCACTGCTGGGCTCCTCCACGCGTGACAGCCCGGACTGCACCTGCGGGAGACTGGCGGGGGGGCAGAGCGGTGGCTGCTCGCTGGGAGCCGCGGTGATGCTCCTCAGAGCCCTGGGTAAATAGGGAGAGCAGCGCTGTCTGCGTGGGTGTCAGCGCCGGGGACGGGGCGGCCGTGCCGGGGCAGCGCCGCTCCGGTACCCTGGAGAAGGGGGAAAACCCCAGCCCAGCCGTGAAACTCGGCTCCGCTGGGCACTCCTGTGTCAGCGAGGTGGCTGGCAGACAGGGAAACTTCAAGGAAATTTCATTTACAAACACGTAGAATTAAGAAGTCGGTGGCCGCTTGAGCCACCAGTTTATTTTATTTACTTTTTTTTTAAGCTGGGTTTACTTCAGATTTTCCCGTATCTAGGTGACCTTTTCGTTGCAGGGATACCAGGTACCATTTAATTTTTTATTTGGCTGTTGCTGCGAGACTGTTTTCATGCCTGATTGATCGGAGGTTTGTGCTGCGGAGGGCTGTGTTTGTGGATATGTTTGGGGTGACATACACAACTCGAGAGTTCTTCGGAGACGGAGTCGGGATGAGCTGCTGTGCTCACAATGTCCCTTGCTTTCTGAAGTGTCAGATAGAGATGATCTTGGTTCCCATATGTGACACTGCTGAGCTTTAGTTGTGGCTGCCCCTGGATGTTTTAGCCCGCAGTCAGGTTTGTTTGGTGAAAGTTTGTAAAAAGACATGTGTGTGTAGTAGGTGAAGTGTGGATTCCGTGGATAGACGTGCCAGTCAAGTAATAAGCTCTGCCTAAAAGAACAAAACCAAACCCTAATGCTGCCAGTAACCCCTGAGGTGATTAATTTGGTTCTGGTATCCACCGAGGCACTTGGAGGTGACAGAAACCAGCACTCCCAAAAAATCCGTTTGCTGCTGCATTCTCCCTGATTTATATCTGTCATTTTAAACTCAACTTGTGTCAGGCCACAAATAATCTCTGCTGCTTTTTGATCCTCTTGGCTATATTTACCAGCCTTTGCAAGTGCAGGATCAGGGCATTTTCTAATTTCTTTTCCTTTGTGTGACCCAGATTTTTACTCACTGAAGTTTTAGAGTATGCTTGCCTATTGATTATATGTGAAGTTTGAATTTTACTGCTGTGGGAGAAATCTCTACAAAGCTCAAACACTGGTGTAATGTTAGGCCTGTAACAGAGATTTCCTGCTATGCAGTGGTTCTGCTGGTGTTTCTGAGAGTTAATTTTAACTTGCATCCTAATTTTAAGCCTTAACTAAGTTTCCTGGTTTTCATAAATGCGGGTCACTCACAGCTGCAATTGATTTCTCTAGGAATTAGGCTTGCTCAGCACTTAAATCAGGGGTAGGTGATTATCTGGGAGTGACTTTATTTGGAATTAGGCACTTCTGTCTGAAAATTTTAGACTATAGGAATGTGATTTGATATACATGATGATGTGAGACACATAATTCTGGGTTCTAATAAAATTTGTGCTTGAGGGAAATGTAGGCATTGGGCTATAGTTCCAACTAAGCAAGGGCAAAGAAGTATTCAAGTAATTCAGTCTAAGGGATTTTGTTTTGTTTTTATAATTTATCTCAAAATAGCATAATTTAGTAGTGTTAAGTAAAGGGGTTGAACACTAAATTAAATATAGGAAAATGAATACATTCTAAAAGGAAAAAATATTTACATAATACTGATATTGTAACTGTTGGCACCTGAGTTTCTACAGTTCCAATGATACTATGAGCCAAATCCTTGAAAAATTAAAAGTAGTTGTTACTTATATGTGGTCTTCAGATTATTGGAGACTAGGTCGTGCATTTTGCTCCTTACCTCGAGAAAGCAGCATGTGGGATGTCAGGGTTTCCATTCTAGAACAAGGTTTACTATTCTTTGTATGTTCCTCTTGCTGGCTGCCATGGAGGTTTGCAGAATTGGCAGTTATGGATCTGTTTAATAGCCATGCATTCCCACAGAGTCTGATCCCCTTCCTCTGTGACAGAAATGTTTCCTACTGATCTCCTGTCCTACTTCCCTCCCCACACCTTGGTGTCTCCTTAGAGGTTGTACAAGAAGTTTGTATAGCTGGGAAGGGTCCAGCCAGCTCCCAGCCCCTCAGAGCCACTGGTTCCTTCTAAAGCATCCCGTGTTACGCTGGATGGTGAGGATGATGAAGAGGAACCCCTTAAAACAGCAGCCTCCCTTGCTTTGTTGTCCCTGTAACATGGCAGTGGAAGGCTCTTGGAGGAGCAGAGCTGTAATGAGCCATTTCCACTGGGTTTGCATCCCGCTTGCCACCAACATGTCCTTTCTGGATCCTTCCAGGACCTCACTGGATCCCTTCCTTTCTTACTCCCCCTTTCCATTTTTAGGTGAGGGACAGCCCCTGGTACAGCTGGCACTGGCCCCATATGGGGCTGTGACCAGCGAGGGTGGGCGGTTGTGCTGGCATTGCCAAGCTGTTCCTTTTGGGATAGAGCTGGGAGCAATAATTTGGGTGTTTCCTGACTGCTGAGCTGTTTTCTCCCTGAACCCATAGGGCTGTCATATCCATGAGACCTTTTCCCTCGGTTTGATTGAAATTGGACAAATGGTTGAGAGATGATGGATGGGGCAGGGAAATGGGACTGGCAGGCAGAGAGAGAGAGGAGGATAGACAGAGAAAGCGGATATGCCTTGTTTCCTTAGGAAATTAGGAAATTTCCTTAGGAAGTCGCACTGTCCTGTCATTAATTTTACTTTTTTATATATGTCTTTGCTAGTTATGGAGACAAAAGGATACCACAGCTACCCAGAAGGCTTAGATATGGAGAGACGGTGGGGTCAAGTTTCTCAGTCTGTGGAGTATTCTTCCATAGGTGCTGGAGAGCAGACTGATGACAGTAACTACATGGAGATTGTAAACGTGAGCTGCGCCGCCGGCACTTTCGCAAACAGCAGCGCTCAAGGAAACAGCAAAGAAAAACCTGAGCTACTTTCCTGCCTGCAGCAAGACAACAGCCAGCCTGGTCTTCTGCCCTCTGACATCAAAACCGAAACGGAGTCCAAGGAGCTGTCGGCAACGGTGGCCGAATCCATGGGTTTGTACATGGATTCGATACGAGACGCCGATTACCACTACGATCAGCAGAACCAGGGGAGCCCAGGGAAGATCTACCAGAACGTGGAGCAGCTGGTAAAGCTCTACAAGGAGAACGGCCATTGCTCCTCTCCCCTCCACAGCGCCAGCAGGCCCTTGAGGTCCTTGATGTCGGACTCCGGGAGCGCTGTGAACGGCGGTGCCATGCACGCGATTGTCAAAAGCCCTATCATGTGTCAAGAGAAAAGCCCCTCCGGCTGCAGCCCTCAGAACATGGCCTCCTCGGTGTGTAGTCCTGCGGGAGTGAACTCTGTGTCCTCCACTACAGCTAGCTTTGGGAACTTTGCCATGCACAGCCCCATGGGGCAGGGCACCCCTCTGTCGCGCTCGCCCAACGTTGAGAGCCGGGGCTCCATGCTGCACAGCCCCGCGCACGTCAGCAACGTCGGCTCTCCGCTTTCCAGCCCTATCAGTAGCATGAAGTCGCCGATTTCCAGTCCTCCCAGCCACTGCAGCGTGAAATCTCCCGTCTCGAGTCCCAACAATATCACTATGCGGTCTTCTGTGTCCAGTCCTGCAAACCTGAACTCCAGGAGCTCCATTGCCAGCCCTTCCAATGCCAACAACAGGTCCACGCGCTCTAGTCCGGCGGTTAGCACTGTGGGATCATCCATCTGTAGCCCCGTAAACAACTCCATAGGGTTCCCGCCTTCCGGCACGCCAGTGGGGCCCAGCAGAAGCCAAGATACCGTTCCTAGTCCAGAAACAAAAGACAAGGGTGCTCAAGAACTCCCGTTTCCTAAGATGGAGGAAATGGAGAATGCCATCTCCAACAGCAGCCAGATGAACCTTGTTCAGTTCATAAAGCCCGAGCCAGACGGGTCCTTCGGCAGCGCCTGCATCGGCGACAGCAGCAGCAAAATCAACTCCGATTCCCCCTTTTCAGTACCAGTGAAGCAAGAGTCGGCCAAACATCCTTGTTCTGGTGCCTCCTTCAAAGGGAATCAAACAGTGAATCCTTTCCCATTTACAGATGGCTCATATTTTTCTTTTATGGATGACAAAGACTATTACTCTCTTTCTGGGATTTTAGGACCACCTGTTTCTTCATTTGATGGAAATTGCGAAGGTAGCGGTTTTCCAAATCCAGGCCTACGCGTGGGGATTAAGCAGGAGCCTGATGATGGCAGCTATTACCAAGAAAACAGTATACCATCCTCTGCCATTGTGGGTGTAAATTCAGGTGGACAGTCATTTCACTACAGGATCGGTGCCCAGGGCACGATATCCTTGTCGCGGCCGGTTGCTCGAGAGCAGACATTTCAGCACTTGAGCTCCTTCCCTGCTGTCAGCACGCTCGTGGAGACCTGGAAGTCGCATTCAGAGTTGGCATCCAGAAGAGGTGATGGGTATCCAGTTCTAGAGTACATTCCAGAAAACGTGTCCAGGTAAGCTGACAAATTACTACCTTTTCTTTTTTTTTTTTGTCGCCTCATTTTTTTTCTTTCTTCCCCTCTGTTAAACAAACTAGGCGTGAATTAAAATGAGGAGCAGGGTGGTATTTCTCAGTCTGATGCATAATTCTTTGTTTGAATTTCAGTTATTATTAGATTTGTTGCTGTCTTGCTGTATTTTACTCTGCCTTTAATAAAAACAAAGTGCTGGCTTTAATATTTAAGAAGAACATATTATATTCTGTTGCTATTAGGTTTGAAGGTATAGCTTTAGTATGTTTATGAGCTCTTACTACTACAAATGTTGTTTTTCCCATAATGAGAGCTTAGTAAAATTGCTCTCTTGTGTCCTATAATGGTTATTCTTTCTTAGCTAGTGCTTCAATGTGAGGTACCTCAGATGAAATGTTGAGATGAGGATAAGAAAATGATAGTGTCAGGAATCTGGTTTTTTTAAGAAGCATGGTTCTGTGTTTGCACTAGACTTTAACTGGTTAAGTTTAAAAAACTAAACGTTACAAGCCTGTGGCAACATATTATTTCTGTATTTTAACTGTAGGAACATTTGGTTTATATATATAGAAAAATGCCTCCAGAAGGAGGAGGGCTGTTAAAATTTGATGCATTTGAAAGGGAGAAATGGGTAAAATGATCTCCTCACTTTTGGTGGAAGAGAAATGAGCAAGTGTCATCTGAATTTGGGTTCCTTGGCTGGTCTGTGGCAGCATGTCCTTCTTCAAGCAGGTGTCCTTGTGTCTCATGAGGGATGCCTACTCTCCTAAACCATCTAGTTTTAGAATCAATAGTACGAGTTCTGAAGTACCTCTGACAGCATGAGTGAGTTCAAATGGTTGTCCAGCATACCCATGTACCCAGCAGGCTCACCAAAGGCTTGTGCCAAAGCTCAAATAGCCAGCAGCAGATTGGCATTTACCTTTCTCAAGTGGTTTTTAATTTGCTCATCACGAGCTACGCAGCTGCCCTCGGTGAATGAAGCATCTGCCTTATTCTTGGAGTGGTGTGAGGAGGATGTGTGGTGTTTTCCATATTTGTATGATACTACAGATTTCTGAAAATAGTGTTGCAGTGAAAAACATAATATCTAAAATAATGGTGCTTTTCAGGAGGGAAATCAGCCTGTCCACCTATAAGGAATACAAAAAAAAGACTTTGCCTGTTTTCATTTTATTCTCAGTTCTGTCCAGCACTGCTGCAATCTCTCTATCATTCTGTAGGCCATACTTCACTTTTTCTTTGGTTATTTCCAGTATGGTCTCAAAAAGAAATGCACTTCTTAATATACTCAACTTGAAAGGGCTGTAACCTATCATCATACTGAGCTTTGCATGTAGCTGGATATTTGTTATCATAGTCTTAAATGTACTTTCTTGGATTTAGGAAGACGGAGTCACTAGTTTCTAGTTATTTTACCTGATGAAATTTTAATATATTGCATTATTTATATAGTGAGAAAAGTTCACCAGAAGGCTGGTGGAGTGCCTGAATATAAAGACCCAATATTTTACTGCCTTTGTGGTTAAGCACTGTTGCTTGGACAGGTGGCTCCTGCCAGCTGTGAGAGCTCTTTGTGTGACTGAATGCTTGCACTGAGTCAAGGCTATCATCCATTGCAGGGGCAGGCACAATAAACAAGGAAATAATGCAGGAAGGAGCATGGTTGCCATCAGTAGTTGTGTTTGGAGTGACAGTTTCTCATAAGGCTTTTAAAGGAGTCTTCTGATCTGACATTAGTCCATGGTAGCTCTGGATCAGTAAATGTAATCAGATTTGATGATGACATAGGCTGGGTGCACTTTCCTCTCTTTGTTCTCTAAGCTGGTGTCTCTGTAGGATGTGCAGGTGAGTGTAGCTGCCACTTTGCAGGATTGAAATCCTGGAATGTTCGGTGCTCAGAGCTGTTACGTGTGGAATTCTGTTCAGGTGATGGAGATCTGCAGGGTTGCAACACTCCAGGCATCCTGATCTGTACTCCAGATTAGGACATGTCATCATTTCAAATCTCAGAACTCGACCCCATTATTTAACTAAATGTTGCTCTTAATCTGGCTGGTATGGTTCTATGCCAACAGTGCAGCCAGGGACCTGTGCAAAGCCCTTAACATTTTCAACGTGTAGAGATAATTTTTGCAGTGCAGATTTGAGTGAAGAGGTGCCTGCTGAGATATTTGTCTGCTGGTGAGACAAGTCATACAGACTCCACAAAAGATGTCACGTGTTAGAAGCTCAGCTTTGCTGTTGAACCTCAGACTGATCTTTATTTTTCTCTTAATTTCTGTGTTATCTTGCAGCTAGAACAGAGGAAATCATGCTCAAATTAGTTGTTCCTCCGAGGTGTTGTAATATAACACACATAGCTTAAAACCATGCCAGACCCAACATCCCAAGGTTGGTTTCAGCTTTCTCATATCTGTGTGGTGTGGGGATTGCAAAATACTTCTTCCTTCAGAAGAGCAGCAGCATCACACCTCTGTCCTCTACATCTAAACCAGATCCTTGCTATTTCCAGTCAGGCTTTTTTCCTGATGTGTCAGTCACGTCAGGCATCACACATTTTGTGGGCTCTCCAGCATGTGATTAACCCTTCGAAGTTTGCAATATTTTAAAGTATTCTAAGTCTTGGTCTTTTTTTCAGGGGTACTTAATTTGCAATATAAATGGGTACAAGCAAAGAATAAGGTGAAGGGAGGAAAAAAGGCTACATGGTTCTCTGAAGCCAGTAGATGACCAGCATGGAATATGTCTTGTTTTAGCAGCATTATTTTCTGAACCCTGATGTCATACCCTTTCTGAACTGCCTCAGACTTGCAACTTACATGGTAAAAAGGACTGGGTGGCCAAAAGAGGATGACTTTCACTTTTCATACTGATAATGAATGTTTAGAACATTGCTGTAATTTTTTTTTCGTATTAGTGTCCCCTTTTTTGAATCAGTTACATTTGGTGGTAGTGCATAATAACCATACTTGAGGCATTTAAAATGCTTTGCTACCTTGTTGACCATGCCAATCACCCACTGCCAGCTAGAACATTTCTCTTTTTCTCCTTCAGTTACTTTTATTAGATGTGCATAGTTACGGTTCTTTTCAAGTTAGTTGGTGGTAACTTTTTTATAACATTGCAGCTTGTGGTGTTTGGGAATGAGAACCTCTTAATCTTAAGCAAAACCAAATTCCCTTATTCCCTTTTAAATATTTTTCTTCTGCTAATATGCATACCGAACATGTCTTTGTTTTTGAAAAATTTTACATTTGTAATTTTTAATAAAGGGTGAATCATACTTGTCTGGCTGTGTGTATAGATTCCTCCCTCCACAAATGGCATTTCTAAGAAATACTGGTTTCTAAACGAAATAATAACTAAGTGGGCTTGAAACAGAAGGTATGTGTAATTGTGTGATGTCATTGATGAAAACCTACACAAAGAATCCAGAAAAGATTTCACTTTAAGGTGATCAGTGCTCCTCTGAATTGGGGTGCTAGCCTAAGCCCCATGATTGTGCCAATTGTGTGGTTTTCAAAATGACCTACGAAAATGTAAAACAGTAAAAGTTGAGGAGGATGACCTTTCTGCTGCCTTAGCTCTTACCTGAAGTTTCTTCTGCAAATGTGCCTTTCCCCTCTAATTTCCATATTAACTCATGCATGTGCACACACATACTCACTTTTCTCAGTGCTTGTGGTGGAAACAGAGGGCTGATACTCCTACTGTGGCATCTTCCTGGCAATTCCGCTGGTGGAATCCAGTGTGGGAAGAATTCACAAAGTTTGATGTGCTGCTATATTTTTGATATGAATTGCATATGTTCATCTATTATTGTGTTTCAAGAAATTTTTGACCAGACATGGATAGTGTTTTAGGGATGACTTATTCCTATCTGTTCCTGAGCCATTCACATGTGTCCGTATTTATTTCTTAAACCCTGCTTGAAAAAGCCCCCCAAAAAACCCATCCTACCCAACCCAAAAGAAGAAAGCAACCCAACAACGTGATCTTGATTTACCTGTAGCCTTTACTGGCTTGAATTGATTCTGGTTAAAATCTGATTTCAGGCTATTGCAAGTATTTTTGTAAATAAACTTTTATGTTAAATATTATCTAGAATAGTCACTTATCAGAATTATACCTGCCAGAAAGATAAAGGTCTGGTAAATATTATTTTTAGAATTTATGAATGGCCTTGACCTCTGTTTGCTGACGGACTTTATGAGAAAAGGACTGTTAAAATATTCTCCATGCTTGGCAGGACTGTATTCCCCTTTATCTTCCCAAAAATTTACTGTGCAAACCTTTTTCAGAAATGATTCTCTAATACCATGGACCATAGCTTCAAATGTATATTTTTCTTTTATTTCTATTTGAGAAGGTATGCTTGTTTTTGTAGGTTCTTGTATAATTTTGTGTCTTTTTTTTAATGCACCTTTGGGTATAGTCTTGACACAGTTGAGACCTCTGCATATTCTTTATTTCTCGCAAAGAAATTCGAAGTCTGTATTAATATGTCAGCCCAGGAGGTTGAAAGGTTCCCTTGGGCATAGCAGCATGCATTGAACAGCCTTTTACTTTCTGCAGCTTTCTTTGTTGTTATTTTGGTGAGGATGCTGGGTTTTTGTGTTGCTCTTATTGAGAAGTTAAAAGTCTGTATAAAGTATTTTCTCTTAGAATGTGAATGCAAATAAAACCTTTTTTCCCCTTAAAATTATACCTATCCATTGCCTCCTGTGCTGTGGCACAGAGAACTCCACATTAATGGAAAATTGTGTTCCAGAGATGGGTGGATCTTCCCCATTTGGGGAAGCCAGAGCTGTGTTGTCAAGCTGGGTCCTGGGATCTAGGGCTTGGTTGCTTTTTTGTGCAGGGGTAAATAAAGTTGCGTATTTCCAAAACATTTCAATTGCTGGTTGATACAGCTAAACTTTGCAGTACTTGGCTGTTGGAAATCAGTTTAATTCTGGTAGTAGCCAATGGTTGTTGCCTGGTTTTTGTATCACTTTTGGTGGTATGGAATCTCACTATGATAATCTTGTTTTGATGGTTGTCTGAAAAACAGGAAGGTGGTGTCACCTTCAATGCACAGATTTTAACAAGCAGAAGAAATTGCCATTATGTGTTTTCCAACAGTGTGGATCAGTCCATTTTCATGAGGACTGGAAGACAGCAAAGGATGTACTGTATAAAAAAATGTTCCTGTCCTGTTCTATGAGATGTGTGTTGCAGCAAGGCAAGCGTGCTCAGGGGTTGCTGCACCACATTCAGAGCTCGTGCAGTACTCGTGTTGTCTGCAGAGGGAGTAAATTGTTAAGTTGTGGTTCAATAACCTGGCCTTATTCAACCAGCACTTAACATTAATGGAGCTACATCCTGCTGTGGAGTGCTCTGCCTGGCTGAAGCAGATTGCCAGGTGCTTTATTGGTGCTTTCCTCATCCCAGGCTGGAGCAGTGGCTGCTGTTGGGTGTCACTTGTAGCTGAACAATGTGTTATTTGCAGTGGTGAAAATACTCTGTTGGGCCATGCCTTGTCTGCTCTGATTTTGGTTTTGCCCTTTGATTGGGCTTGTTGTATGTGAGAGCCAGGTTGGGTTCCTGATCCAGTTCACTCTGAAGCTCTAAAGAACCAACAGGACAGTGAAACTTGGTGGGCAGTGATGTGATAAGGACATGAGAAAATGAAGGGATGGAAAGGGAATGGAGCCTGTGAAATATCCCAAGTGCACCTTTCTGCTGAAAGATAATGAGCCGTAATCCCAACCCTGCTATTTTCAGGATATAGTTTTAAAAGACGTTTTCTCTTTTTCAGTTGTATGTATTGAGTCTTTGTACAGAGTTGTAGGAGATGGAGTTAATAATGGACTTGTTTTGACCAAAACTTCTTGGAGAACAATGGAGTGCTGTGATTTGAGATTTAACATCTCAGAGGTCAGAAAATACCACAGTTAAGGATGAATATAGAACCGTATCTTGTTCTCTGGCAAATGTGTCTTAAAATATGGCTGTCTAAGAGTGATAAAAATGGTCCAATGAGGAAACTAAAAAGAGTGTGTGAAAAACAGGTATTAAATCCATCTAAGTTTAGTACTTTTATCAGTTTTCACATGCAGCTGGTTGCTACACAGTGCCTGGTGCTCAGCATATGAATTACTTCGGTTGCAGTCTCCTCTGAGTGAGAGATCTGTGGAGAGGAAGGAAAAAGCAGCAGTATTTCCACTGGGTGCAATGGACCAGGTTCTCACAGTGTTATTGGGCACGTCTGAATGCACCCTAAATAGACCATGGCATGATTTGACTGCTGCTGCCCTACTTGTGTCACCCGCGGCGGAAGGTCACCGTCTGGTGGGCTCTCCGACAGCCCTCTCCTGCTGCAGCCCCCGGCTTTGCTGCTGGGGCAGTCAGGCTGACCTTGGAGGAAGGCACACTTTTTTGGCTTAGGCTGCAGGGAAAGGGTTCCCAGGTCAGGAAGTGCCTGTTTATCCGTGCCAGCAGTTCCCAGCGTAGCCTGCTCCGGTACCACTGTCGGGCAAGAGGAGCAGCAGCATCTCCTCCTCTCTGCCTTGGACTTGGGAACAGGATTTCTGTGCATCCCTGTCTTTCTCTTCAGGGACCCTGGGATTTTACAAAAACCTTGAGGGTTTTGCTTTCAGGGTAAAATTTTCAAATGAATGGTCTCTCTAAACGGGAGGCTTGTTTGGGGTTGTGTTATTTTGTTTTTGTTGTTTTTATTTTGTTTTGCAGTGAGGTTTATGAATGTGGTTTATCGGAGCTTAACAGTGTGTTTTCTGAAAGGAAGTGATCTGGGGGGGGTTTTCTCTTTTTCTATTTTGCTGAAATCAGTGCTGAAAGATTTAAAGCACAAAAAACAACCCTCCCCCACATCCCACCCCAATCTCCCGAAACTCTCTCCCAAAACAACAAAAAAAGTGCGGAAAACCAAATCCATGCTGTTCATTCTGGATTCTTAAAAGTATAAGTAACACTGTTTGTATCTATTCAGTATGTAAGTATTTCTGCAAGATACTGTTTCTTTTCTGAGTCATATTATAGCAGAAGTTCCCACACTGCTGGTAGATCACAAAATAACTTGAATTTTACTTCTTTATCTTAAACAGTGAATTGAGCACCTGCGATTACATTAGAGTTTGTTGTTAGCTGGTTGCTAAATTAAATTCCTCTAGATCTGTGATCTCTAAGCTGTATTGGCTTAATGAACAAACTGATAGCTTAAATTTCATACTTGGAGGCAGGGTTTCTTGGAGTTGATATGTAATGTTATTTTTTGAAAAGGAGAAAAAAAAAAAAGTAAATTTAGGTTAGAACTTCTGTGCAGAAACGGAATCCAGTAGTTGTGGATAATATGTAAAATGGCTTATAGGAATTTGTACGCTCCTCTAAGACGCATGGGTATGCTGCTGATTGTGGTTAGTGATAATAATAGATCAAAGAGTTACAGCCCTGAGGTTAAAAAGCAAATTTCAGACTAATTGCTGAGTGTTTCTGACAATTTTTATATCACTTTACTTGTTTCCATCCTCTTTCTTAAACAATACTTTCTGCTTGCATCTGGAGGTGAAATAACTTTTTTGAATGAGCTTTCAGGCTAAAATTTGTGCTGAGTACATGAGTCTTTTCTATTGTGCTTTTCATTCCATGTCTGCTTTTGAGAGGTGTTACCCCAAGTTTCTAAAAGTGGCAGTTTTATAAACCAATTCCATAGCAATTAGGTCCTTGGGGAAGGAAAAGAACAGAAAGACATTAAAAACCTCATACCATCTTTAATAATGCTTTCTGAATCTTTTGTATTTGTGAGAATATCTTACTTCCTTATTTTTGTGTGTGTATGGCCCTTTTGGGTGCATAATCAGCCTTAAGTCTGCAAAACAAAGAAGTATTTTAGAGGTTTATTTTGAGCAGTGTAATCTATCAGTGGTCTGAGAACTTTTAATCAGAGGGCAGAATGGGGAATTAAATAGTTTGTCCTGACCAGGATTTTGCCTGCCCCAGCTGCCGAGAACTGTAGAAAATGCTGAGAAATGCTTGCCAGCATTTTTGGCAATGCTTTTCTGAATCCTGTGTGGTGCTGGGATCGTAGTGCAGTGCTGCAAACCCCGTTGTTCTCAGAGTTTGAAGTCCCTTTGTGCTGAATTTCTTGTGTTCTCCAGCTCCTCTCCTGTACCTGGCTCAGAGGGTCGGGATGGCACACGGGAGCTGGTCTTGGCTCGGGAGTGCCCTGCGGAGATGGGAGCGGTCACAGAGCAAGGCAGTGATGAATTTTTACATTGTGCTCTGCTTCTCTTTGCTGGCAGGTGCAGGCAAGGGGCAGGGTGAGCGTGGCTGGCCGGGGCATCCCTGTGGCTTGCGCAAGGAGCCGTGTCCGTGTGTCCCGGCAGTGGTTCACCTGCCATGTCCGCGCGGACACCTGCGCTCCCCAGCCCTTGGGAAATGTGGTTTCACAACTGGCGAGCCCCAGTTTGCTCTGGCAGCGTCTCACCTTGGAAAATCAATTGTGTTTGTGTCTTTAGCTCTCCCCTAGTGCTGCTGCAGGAAAGAGTGGGGAAGGGATTCTGCTCGCTGTTATGGAATGGGTTGGTTTGGGAAGCGACATCAGAGATTGTCAAGTTCCAACCACCCTGGGCAGGGACACCTCCAACTGGACAAGGGTGAGCAGAGCCCCATCCAGCCTGGCTTTGAACACTTCCAGGGATGGGCCATCCACAGCTGCTCTGGGCAACCAGAGCCTCAGCACCCTTCGGAGCAGAGAATTTTTTCCTAATACCTAATCTAAATTACCTTCCTTCAGTTACAGCCGTTACTCCTTGTCCTATCGCTGTGTGCCCTTGTGAAAAGTCCCTCTCCAGCCCTTTTGCAGGTGATTCACCATATTCCCCACTCCAGCACCACCTCTTGTCTGACAGGAGCAGTGCTGGAGGTGGGACGTGGTCTCCTAGCCAAGTTTCATCAAGGTCACTGCCCTCAGACTAGGAGCAGGACAGGGGTTGCTTCTGGAAGTGCCTTAAGGTTGGGGCATCATGACAGCAATCTTTCTTTTCCCTCAGGAGGCATGAGTTCAAATATGAGCTTCTCCAAAAGGTCGGAGATCTCACTTTTAGCATTGCTGAAGACTTGTCTCTAGAAACCTGTCATGCACTTCAACGTTTTTGAAGACTGGAGTGCCAGGGACCTTGCAAATGAAGGTGGGTGGGAAATTTGCACAGTTTCCAGGCAGACTATCTGAGCTGTCAGCTTCATTATTTTGAACTAAATTAGATTTGTGCTAGAGAGTGCAGTATGCTAGAGCAGTTAGAAAGCTCTTCCTCTAATGGTAGCTTCAGAGCTGCTTTGCTCGATATAACTGTGTTAGCTTCCAAACTCACCTGGATAAATTAAAACAACTAAAACCTTGCACAGGTGGGCATCCTGGGATATGGGAAAACTCCCTGGAAAAACTCAGGAATTCCACTTGAAGACAATATACTTTAATGTTTGGTGTTTCTAAGGATCAGGGTCTGTTATTTTTTATGGTTTGGTAGGAATTGAATGCGTTGTCATTTCTGGCACACTTCTGGACTGCTGCACTCCTGCAGCTCCCCGAGCACCTGAGCCCAGCAGGGAGAGAACATGATGCCCTCAGGGATGCTGCAGTGGAGGTCATTTCCCCCCCTTTCCTGAGGATTGCCCCCCTGCTTACAGCCCACTCGCTTGGATTTAGTGTGGGTTTGTTTTGTTATTTCCGATTTAATTTCATTCGGTTTTGAGCACTAAGGCTTTCTAATGTTAATAACTAAAAACAAGTGTTGGCCAATGAATATTCCTTAAGGATTAGGAAAACTTACTAAACATGACTGGCTTGTCGAAATTCTGCATTGAACCTTTGTTGCAGGCTGCCCTGCTGGAAAATCCATCAAGTAAACCCACATTGCTGCAGAATTAGCTCTACAAACCCTGCACAGCTTTACCGTACTCTTCCTTCAGATACACAGTGGCAAAAGAGAATGATTCCTGTTGATGCAATTAGGATTTTTCAATCCTTATTTTTAATCTGGATCCATGTAAAGTAGCTGGAAGATGAACAAAGTGTGGGGGGTTAGACATGTCAGCTTCTGCTCAGTGTATGGAAGTAAATGTTGGAAGTGGTCCAGAGCTTTATGGCTGCTGCCAACTAATGACATAAGATAATGTTGCAGTGAAACAATGCACTTGATTTGCATTTGTTTCTCAACTAACCTTTCTGATTCTTAGGACTGCTTGGAATTTATATTTCTGTAGATTTGACAGTAAAAAAAAAAAAAAAATAAGGGAGATTGGGCATTGAAAACTTTGAATGATTAAATATGCAGTAATGACAACTTTCAAACTGTGCAAACAGATAATGAGGTAAAGAATGGTTACTCACTTCATATTAAACCCATTTGGTGAAAGAAGCAAAGAGGACGAGTGTTTTGGATGGACATATTATTTTAAAAAGGGAGAAAATTCAGAGGAGCTTATATGTATAGAAATAGAAGTGAAAAAAAAGTGAGTTGCTGATTTATTTTTTTTTCATTTTTGGAATCAAAAATGCATCTTTTATGGGTCTGCAAATTTCTACATTTCTTTTCTAACATAAACAGGAATTAACTGTGTGCAGAAAGCTAATAGCAGAGTTTGTAGAGTTTTGTTTACATTTTTATTGGGATCAGAAATGTGCTTTTGAAGCAAATCTTCCAGTTGCTCCCATCTTCTGTCCTGTGGCTCACATCACTGGGCAGCTGAGGGGTGAACAGTCAGATATTTCTGAGCCAGAAGGGAATGAAAAAAGCACTCCAGGAGGTACCCAGGGCATTCCAGCCTCAACTTCTGTCCATGGGACCCTGCTGGAGCTGGCCTGAAGCACAACCCTTGTGACACCTATAACTGGATGCTGGATCCTCAGGACTGACCACTCCTCTCCATAGATCTCCTTTTATGCCTGTAAAATAAGTACTGCCTGTGTGTAATGGCGTTTTCACCTGTTATCTCAGGCATCTGTAATTGAGAAAAGATTCAGAGTTACAGGCAGAGGAAGTTGTTCCACAGGAGAATTGGAGGCACTGTTTTCAGCAGATGTGTTTGTTCATAAGTTGTGACCAGAATAAGCAAAGTACCTGCTTTGCTTTACTATCCTTCACTGCAATCCAAAAATCCTGGAAATAGGAAATGAAACTGAAGTGACAAATAGGCTCTGTCCTTTTCTTTTTTCCCCCTCATTAAGTGAATTTCACTTCTTTTCATCTGGATAGGGATATTCTGATATTTATTATAATACTAATCTGTAAAGGCAAACAGAATTGTTTTGATTATAGGCAGCTGCCTGAGGTATTTACAGGCAGCTGTAACTTAGGCAAACTAATTTAATGACTTACAATTGTCATTTCAGGAAAAAAGAAACTACTTCGTGGATCAATAAATTCTTGTAAAGTAAACCTATTGATTTGCAGCTAATTGGATATTGTGGATGTCTGATAAATTAATTTTAATATGAGGCTAACTGAGTTGACTAGGTGATGTATTAGTGGTTGTAAATTACTTAGAGTCATTAAGTCTATTTATAAGATTGCTACAGGGAAAAAAAGAGTTAGAAACCTCTCTTAATTTCTGATGAGTCAGCATTGTAATACCAGGGCCCAGATGAGTTCTGAGCTCCAAGAGGAGCTTCATGCTTTTCTTCTTTTCATACCCTCCATACTGTGATAAACAAGATGTCCTCCACTAATTGTTCCATGTCCTTCCACCTGTATTAGCCCTTTCCATGATCTCAAGATGCTTCAGGTTCTGCTTGCTTCAGCACAAACACCTGATACTGTGCTTATTAAAAGAAAGTCTCGCTAAGGTTGTGGCAAGGTCCGTGTTGCTGCACAGAAGCTGGGTTCTCCCTCTACCAGACTGCTGTTCCCAGCTGGAATTCTTCAAGGCACAGGGGGGTGGCAGCCCCAGCTGTGGTTTTTGGCAGCTGCAGTGGTGAGGGTCACTAGGTGTTCGTGGGGGCTTCTTTGCCTCAGTGCTGGCAGCTTGGGCATTTACAGTTCTTCCCAAATTTTGCCTGGGGTATTTGAGGCTTTGAGCTTGGGTCTGACTCCATAGGAAAAGTTGATTGGGATATATTTTGGCTTTTTTCCATCACATGGTGTGCCCCAAACCCAGAGGTGATATTGATGTTGGCGTGACTTAAGTCGGTAATTTAATATAAGTGGATGGAGTTTTCATGCTGAGTGAAAAAAAAATAGTCAGGACCAAATAGGAATGAGCTTGGGATCAGGAATGCAGGGGAATGAGAAATGTGATCTAATGGGAAAGAGAATGATTATAGGAGCAAGGAAAATGGCAGATATTGGCACAAGAGGATATAAGCTCAGTATAGTGCCCTAGGTCCTAGGAAAGCTTGTGCTTTTCTCTGACGTGACTAAAAATTAAGAATATTCACATCTCATCACTTAGGATTACAAAAAATAGCTTTGACTGATTTTTATAGATATATTTAATGGAATCAGTTTGAAAGGCAGGCTGTAAATAGACAAATGTTTCCCATTTATTGGTTTTGGTGCAATCTAGGCTTTTTTTGATGTTTCATGTGGGCAGATGAAGGTACCATATATCTCTGTACTAGATATAGGAGCTGATGGTGAGAATTGTTAAATTATCCACTGTTCACAAAAATGTAAAAATAATATGCCCTTTGTAGAAGACTCTGCATTAACGTTTTAGCTTCTTTTAAAATTAAATTTGCATAAAACCAAGGAAAAGAACTTTGTTACTTTGCTTGCACTACTTGCAGTGTCCGAAATACCAGTGCTGTTGAGGGTCTCATAAGGTAACTACATACCCTACTCTTAATTATACTTCTATATTACGTCAGGTCTGTGGATTAGGAAAGTGAGATGTCAAGAGTAAATTTAGGTTGGGACTTCTCAGCCAAGTCGCCAGTGCTCCCACCAGTAGCTCGGTATGAATGGGTCTGTTTCTTTAAAGACTTGAAGTAAATATTGAGAAGGGTTTCCTAGCAACATTTGTAAGGTTAAGTAAAAATCAGACTTGCCAGGTGTTGCTTCCAAAGCACACTGGCTTTTCTATTTCAGCATTTATACTTTCAATACCTTATCTGCAGTATGAAATGCTGAACAGGGTCTGATAGTATTGTAAATAGATAATTTTGCAGAATCATATGTCCGAGGACAAGTTGGCTGCAATATTATTCTTACTTTGGGACGCAATTTTTCTTTTGCTGTGTATTTGTACTGTACTTAAACTAATGGAGACTAACCTTACTTGGCTTCTGCAAGTATTAGATACAGATATATATGTGTATATTCTAAAAGCCACTGTTCAAAGCTGCTAAAAAAAATAGTTCTTGATTATTGGTTTTTTCATAGAAAACCAAGAATTCGTGTGTTTCCCAACTGTTCTCAGGACTTTGCAGAGGTCTGAGGTACAGGTGGTAGAATCTCTTGCAGAAATATTGATTTTTCTTCAGTTTTGATTTCTAGTGACAGGAGGGAAGATGAGCCTGAATACTTCCTACAGTGACATAAAAGTAGAGTTTTCCTGTTATTTTAGTCAGCTGAGTAAATTGCATGCACTCTCCACAGGTGCTTTGGGATTTGTAAGAGGTGTGTGTGCCTGTGGCATACCGGTTGTGGGTAGGATAGTTCCCCCTTGAGAAATACAGGAAGTTGGAATTTAGGTTAGCCAGGAGAGATGGATAGACAGATAGATAGCAGAGGGGAGCAAGAAGTGGAAAAATTTGGTTGGCTGCTTCCAGTCCTAAGTTTTTGAGTCTATAAATAGAGTCTATCGGAATATTTCTAGTTAGTTCTGGGGAAAGTCAGCTGCTGTGCTGGGGATTGGCTGTGATCCCAGAATGAGGAGGGGAAGGAAAAAAAAAAAAGGATGATAGGAAGCCTATTGAAAATCTACCAACAGACTTCAGTGAAATTGAGAAATTGGAAGATGCTGTATTTGGGCTTCAGTTTATTTTCCTGCAGCTTCTGTCAGTGCTGGATGCTCTGCAGAGCGACTCTCTCTGTGTGCTGCTGTGAGTTTCTGAGTCAGCCAAGCCCGGCAGGCAGGTCCAACCCACCAGGGTTCATAGTTCAGAAGCCACGACTAAAGCCTGATAGCAGGAATTAGCATGGAAGTATAAGAAAGCAGCATATTATCCTCATTCCATGCTGCAGTGGTGAGCCTGAGCAGCCTGCCTTCTCTGGGTTGGATGCATTATATAAAGGAAAATGGGGAAATGAAACCAAAAGCTGAATTTTCAGCCAATAAAATTAAGTTACTGTGTAAACTGTGACTTTTTCAAATATACATAGAAAGGTCTTGCTGATAATTTGGAGTGCAAACTAGTTGAAGTGTATTATGATACCAGAAATAGACATTTAAGGGAGTAATGATGAGCTTTGCAAACAGTCAGTGTGCTTTCTAGGAAATGTAAATGACACACTTGAAAAATATTCTAAGTTGAGATTCAAACACAAGGTACAGCTAGAATATAAATAGCTACTAAGTTTAAAAAATACAGTATTTTTAGAAAATGCTTTAGTAACAGTAATAGATAACCTTCTAGCAAAACTCCCTCTACCCTCCCTGCCCCCAGCCCTGTAACCACAGAAGGGTGATCCTTCATACTGTGAGAGGAAAAAGTAACTTTGGTCAAATAAACAGCATTATGCAGGTAAACTGAACCAGAGTTCTCAGAGGAGCATTTATTCACATGTCAGGGTTCATAGGAGCTGAAATTATCTGAGCAGTAAATGAGCTTTTCCAGTGCTGAATTAATCTCAGAAAAGTCTGTGCTCACGGTGAAAATAAAAATGTTCATGACAACGGTTTTGCTGCTCAGGCTTTGCTGGTAACTCATTTTTTTTCCTTTACCATTTTTCAGAAATTGGAGAAGAGGGTTGTATTGAATGTTTATGGCAGGAGGAGAAGGGATAGAGCAATGCCAGTGTTTCCCCATAGGTGCATGCCCCTTGGATGTCAACTCATGGCATGTACCAGTAAGATACTTGCTGCTTCCAGATTTCTTTAAATATTAGATAAGAAGGTCCCACCCATATTTAACTTAGTTGTTTGGGGTTTTTTAAAATACATTTAATGCCTTTTTTAATCTTTATGTTTGTAATAAATCATGAAACTTATAATGAAGCAATTTTAACTCTGCATCGGTTGGTGCTGCAGTTTCTCTGCATTAGCTGGAATAAAGTCTTGCACTAAATGACTTCCTGAGCTCTCTTACTAAGTCTTTTTTATTATTTAAATATTAATACCAGAACCATTTTAGACATTGTTGAGTGATATTAAATGGACATGTGTAAGTAAAATTTTCATTGGATGAACAGAAAAAGGTGAATGTTTCATTTCTGAGGAAGGGATGTTGGTAGTTCTTTGGTTTTGATAGTTCTTGAAGAAGATTGGGTAAAAAGGTAAAGAACTATGTATTTTTATCTCATTGGGATGTGGGAAAACAGCTCCTTAAAAAAAAACAAGGACTTCTTATCATTTGAATTAATAAGGAGGAAAATCTATCAGGAAGTTGAAATCTGCCCTTGTGAGAGCTGATGACCATTCCCATTCACTTTCTATAGGGCCAGTATTATACCAGATGATGGCTGTGGAAATTGAAACTCCTAATTCATTGTGACTGTGTATTTTGCCTTGAATAAATGCTGAGAATCAAATCCTCTGTGGAGGGAGGAGGGGAAAATCATCCTGTGTATGGCCAAGGTAGATTTAATTTGGAATAATGCACTGAATTTGAAAAAAACATAACAATACCAGCTATCTGTGTTGGACAGGCTCCAGGAATATTTTAGCTTGCAATTCCATTTGTCAAAAACTGAGAAATTGGAAACAGAAGATAAACAACATATTAATATTTTATTTCTTTTTGGGATAAAGTTCTGTCATGTGTTTGGAAACTTCATTGAAATATTGGTCTCATTAAAAGAAGCAGCTCAGAGTTGACACTAACTGTTCATTGTGCCACTTGTTAATTTGGATTTTGCAAACCAGTGTGATAAACTGATCTGGAATGAAAACTGAATAGAGTTCTAAAATTATGCTTGTAAATAGGTCTGATGTCAGCAGATGTTTTTCCTCTTTCCAGAGCAGTACATTTAAGATGTATGTCGCATATCGAAAAAACCCAACCAAAACCCAAATGAAACCCCAAGCCCCCTCCAAGAGTCAAATCAGCTCTGGATTTAATGATGAATTGGAATTCACATTTTCTGAAATAGCATCTGCTCGAAGTTTCAGAAGCAGACAGAATTGTGTCTTTAGAGGGAGGATTTGATCTCGCATCAGTTAGAGTCCTGACAGCTTCTCCTGACACGTTGCTTGATGCATGGTCTGGCAGACAGGCTCCTGCATGGAACTTTTCCACTTGCAGCAGTGGCCCCATTAAAATCAGTGGGACTGGCCACATGAAAAAGGCTGCTGCACGTTGAAAGTTCCCAGTGTTTCTAACTTACATCAACTGTTTTATATTATGCTTTTTTTCCTGAGTTGTTCTGGCGCTTTGATTCTTGTCATGCACAGCATGCATCTTTTCACACTCCCAATGCCTGACTGTGATGGCTTGAATCCTTCATTATTTTGTAATTAATTGTAGAGATACAAACATTATCAAATCAAAATCCCCGAAAGGCCTCTTTTAAAGGATCAGCCTAGCTTTTTGATTGAGCTGCCCCACAAATTACTTATCTGGTGGCTGTGTGGTTTTTAACATCCTGCTAAATTTGGAACACGTCCATTAAATACTTTCTGCAATATCTGGGGAATAGAAAAGCTTGATAAGTTATTTTGTCCATGGCTTGGGTCAAGTCTTTAAAGAGATGGCAGTGCTGTGTTGAATCCATTAAGTAGGAATTGGTGGGTGAGCAGAATCATGGTTTGTATTGTCAGTGGCTGCATTAGGGTGGTCAGTGCAGATTTTCAAGTGCTAGAAGTCCAATTTTTGTCTTACCAATACATGTAAACTCATAAACTGCAATTGCAACTGTGCAGAAGAAATTGTGATGCAGGTGAGAAATAGCACAGCAAGGAAAGTGCTTTGCATTAGCTCTTTTGTGCATTGCTACATGTGGTGGTTTTTTAAAACAGATTTTATCCCTTGGGATCTAATAAAAGGCTGGAGTTATTTGGTTTATAAACCTATGTGGTATATTATTTGGATATTCAGAGGGAAAAGGTCAAAGAATGTCTCCTGTGTTATCAATTCCTCAGTGGGAAACTATATTAAAAACTTGAAAATATAATACTATATAATTTGGAAACACAATATATAATGTGGGTTGAGAGACAATTACTGTGTTGTATTTCTCTGTATTTTCCATTTTACTAAATGCATTTCAGCAACGATTGGGTTTTGGCTGTAATGCTATTTGCAGCAGTTTCATGAAGCTGCACAGCAAATTACTGTGGTATACCGGATAAAATCAACTCCTCACTTCATTCGTGAAAGTCTCATTATGAAAAGCTCTTACTGCTGGCTTATGGAGGTGACAGTGGGTTTTGTCCATGTTCATACAGTTTTGTGGAATCTCCATTTTAAGTTTTAAAGCAGTTTTAAGATGGACATACTTTACATATGTAGTCTGTCATTTTTCGGAGTTTATTAATTTTGAACCGTAGTTAATACATTGACTCATGGAACTTGTCTCTTTCTCACAAGGTACTGTTGCCTGGCATGCAAATGTAACTTAAGTATTCAGCAGTTAAGCCTGACAAGAAATTTGAAGTGTATTGTTTGTAAGTGTTTAAAAATGGAAGTGCATTTATTGTCAGTAGCCTTCTTGGTGTTAGTGTTCCTGTACACCTAAGCTGGTAGGTGTTTTCCTGGTTTTGGTGACCAGCCTTGGAGTGCCAAATGGCTCACATTGACATATTAGGAAAATTAGGTAGGTTGGGTTAAAAAAGGAAATTTTGGTTGCTGTCACCGGAACTTGGGGTAGCATCCTTATCGTGTGTTCCAAAGAGGATTTTTTGTCAGGAACCGTAGTGATAACACAAGGAGTGATGGGCACAAACTGAAAGAGGAAGAATTTAGGTTAGGTATCACGAATAAATTCTTTACTCGGAGGGTGGTGAGGCACCAGAACAGGTTGCCCAGGGACACAATGGATGCTTCCAACCCTGGCAGTGTTCAAAGCCAGGCCGGATAAGGCCTTGAACAATGTGGTGTAGGGGGAGGTGTCCCATGGCATGAGGGGCTGGGACCAGATGGTCTTTAAAGTCCATTCCAACGCTTAACATTCTGTGGTTCTGTAAGTCAGATGGGTCTGTTTAGAGAAAGAAGGCAGATGTGTTAAAAATGTGTCGTAATGAATAGCAGTTTTTTGCTTCCATTTTCATCTGACTGCTGCTTAACACTATTGTAGGGAAATCTAGAAGTAAATTGTGTTTTCTTAGTAGCAGGTTCATACTGGGAATTGCTGACATGCTGAAGGTGTTTGGGCAGCAGTCCTGAGCAGCAGTTCTGACCAGCCCTCCTCATCCTTTGGTATCCATGGGGACATCAGCCCTACTGGTGGGCTTGGGTTAGTGGAGCAGATGTTGCTCTTGGGCATTACTGATTTCTGCAGATGTGTGAGAGGTGCTTGGAAATGTCTAAAAGGGTTCTTGGAGCTCCATTCTGTGGGAGGAGAAAAGAAAGGGTATGTGGTTTGTGCACACAAAGTATGATTACATCTGAATTAAAGTCCCATGTTCATTTTTCATGATGGAGTTGAGCATGGTTTGAGTGAAGTGGGCAAGGCAGATACAGGAGGTTGCTAATGACTGCAGGTAACTCGGGATAAAGGATTCTCAGTGGAATCCGTATTTATTCTGTGATCTGTTTAGCAGAAATTTTCCTTTTGTTCTTGTCCATGTCTGTGGATTTTGGTCTTTCTTCCTCTTCCTGCTCAGTGGTGGCTGAGAGTTGCCCTCAGGAGGAACCTGTGTCCTCCACCGCATGAGGGAGGAATAAAACAGGATCTTGGGCAAATATGACCTTGGTGAATGGTGTCCCTCATTGTCACCTTCAGTTAAGACTTTGTGTGTTCCCATGTGTGTTCCTTCAGGTTTCACTTCTGGATCAACATCCTAATGGCCTTTTAATTAGACCAGCAAGGAACTGGTCTGTCCAGATTTTCTGGTCTCATCAGAAAGGCTTTAAGAGACTTTTTCTGGAAAATTTCCACGTGACCTGGATCTGAAACACACTGCAGAAATGTATTCCCCACTGGTAAAGCAAAACATGTGCACAGAAGTTGGTCTGAAGTTTCTCTGTCTTTTCAATCAAGGAAACTTTGGATACAAAAATGTGATTATTTACACATGAGATTCTATGTTGAGATGTATGTGTATGTTTAAAGAATATTTGTCTGTCTTCCTGGCAGGAGTGAGATGAGATTGCAATCCCTTTGTGGCCCATTCTACACAAGGGCTTCCTGCCACTTCACTCTCCTGAACTCAGCAAATGAAATTTTAAGGCAACTATGCAACTTCTATTTTCCATCTAAGACAAATTTTATGATATCATAAAATTAAAATTTATCTGATCTTGGGAATTAGTTTTGAGTGGGTTAAGGTGGGTTTTGCCGCCACCTTTATTTATATAACACTGATGTAGTAATGCTTGTAAATAACTTTCCCCATTATGTAAACAACTCACTTTCCTGGTGCTACTGACAGTGTCATGATACCAAACCTGAGGGCTAGGGGCAAGTTTGTCTTGCACAACAAATTTCAGTTCTTCTTGCTGCTCAAAGTATATTCTTACTCTTACCAAGAAGTATTAGAGAGCAGTGTTGTCTTTTTTGGTTTAATTAAACCAAATTGAATTATTTCATTAAATAGATACTTTTTTAGAGCATAAGATAGAGTTTGACTGTTCACTGTATGGAAATACATGCTCTTTGTTATTTTTATTAATGTGGAATTTGAAGTAGCTTAAAATGAGTATGCATTTTAGTACTTAGCCTTTTGTTTATTGTATTACTGCTCCTTTTCCCCCATAATGGCAACCCTTTTTCAATTTTTATAAACCATGGTATTATTTGTAAGTATAGTTCAGGAAGGGGGTATATTTTTGTATGAAGAAGAGGAGAGGCAAAAAAAAAGGGTTAACATCAATTTTCATGACATTTTCAATTTCTTTATTCTACCAGAATGATTTTAGATAAAGCACGTATTAAACCATTGCAGCTCTGTTGCTCTGTTCTACTTTATTTTTTTTCTTTCACCATTTCAGTACAGTACACATGCATATTTCTACTAATGAAATTATAAATGGGGAACCAATCTCAAGTTGCTGATCACGAAGCAGTAAATGGGCTTTTCCTCCCTTACTCAAAAAACTCTTCTAGCTAATTTCCCTTGTGTGTGTTGTGAATCCCCAGCAGGGCATAAATGTGTATGACCACAATGAAGGATAAATTAAGGACTGCAGATAATACCAATCTTAGCCTGCCCTGTTTGTACAGCTCTTTATTTCTTTGGTAAACCTTGAGAAAGATTTTATTTACTTGCTAGGAAATCCAGGAAGTGTAATTAAATGGCAATTAAAGCATAGAAGTTATTTCATGGTGCTATCGCCTTGCTTGAACTCAGTGAGTTTCTTTAAGAAAATACTGAAATACTGTGCTTGAGTGAGCTGCTGCTGCAAATGAGACAGGAATAAAAATTACTTCTGCTGGCCAAGGAAGGGATGCAGTTGGTTGAAAACTTGTGTGGTTTTGTAGGAGTACTGGAGCAGATGAATGCAGACACTCAGAATACCATCGTTGGAGAGATGATGTGTAGAGTCCCAGGTTGAAGCTAATGTGAACAGAATTAAAAATAGCAAGTATGACAGACCCATTAATTTTTGAACATAATTTATGTTTTGGAAAATAAAAACAAAAGCTAAAGTTTAAATGAGATTTGTCCTTGAATCGGTAATAGCATTCAAATGGAAATCTTAGCAATGTGAGGTTGCTCTATGGAGCATAAGAGGAGCTCCAATGAATAATTAAACAAGTGATAGCTAATAAAATATACAGCACATTGCTTCAAACTTAGAAATTGTAACTCTGCCTAAGGGATGAATGTTTTTCATTACTTTTTAATTGTTGCCAGTGTTGACCTTCAAGGTCTTTTTCTGGCAGATAATTTGTTATGGTAAGGATGAGATCATTAAGTATTTTAGCACAAGCCGCATGATGCAAATAGTTTCCTAATATTATAGAATGCTGATGTGGTAAGGGTTTGTTTTCTCAGGAATTTGTTCTCCATATTTAGTGATATTTGGGATCATATCTTAAAAGAGCAGTTATACTGTAACCCTGCAGGACAGTGATTGTAGGTAGTGCGAAAGCAAACGCCGCCGGTTTCTGTGGCAAGATTTTTGTGACGGTTTTTGAATTGTAATGAAAAGGCATTGCCCTGAAGTATCAGCATGGTTTTCTGGCTCTTAATGATATTTGTATACTCCAAAAACAAATAGCAACTCTTCTCCTTTGCTGGGTTCATGAAAGCATCCACATAGCAGCCTGCAGGTTTTCCCCATGCTGAAGTGAACCTCTGTGGCATCTGAGGCTCCAGGGCCTGTGTGCAAAGAATTAAGTGTTACTAAATTTTGCTAGTTTTATACTGTAACTCTGTTTTTACTGTTTTAGTGTTTGCATAGGTAGGCACTAAAAATAGCTATTGTGCAAACATCAAATGCTCTTGGATTTATGTTGACAAATTTTAGTTTAAATTCTCTACAAGTAAACGTTTAATATTGATTTTTATTTTTTTTTTTTCATCAGAAATGCCTGCTCAGAGGAAAATGGCGGTGGGGAGGAGCAAGCTAGCATATAAACTCTTTTCAATATTATTTTTCTAGCCTGAGGTGCTTGGAACAAACTGAATCAGTTGTTTGCTCAAATGTTTGTTGTTAGAAACATTTATTGCTCGCACGGTTACAGATGGAAGATGAACAGAGCTGTTGTCTCGTGGTCATCAAAGCTGTGGCCAGTCACTTGAAGGAAGTCTATAAATAATTCTTAGTGTAAAATTTACCTTGGTACTGCTTAGACTCTAAAGAGAAAAGCCTGGTGGCATGTGGGACTGGGGCAGAGAGCTCCAGCTTGCATGTCATCCATCTGCAGCAAGGACTCTCAGGTCCAGCCTGCCTGTTCCTGAGGAAGAGCTGGAATGAGGGGGCTAAGTGCTGCCAGCAGAACCTGCACTTTGATGGATAGTTAAGGGTGTCCAGGGCCAGCTGTCTGTACTGTGGGGAGGGCATGGGAGCAGTTTTGGGATAAAGAGGCGAGCTGGGGGTATCTGGCCAAGCAGGGGGTCCCTCTGGAGTGGAGAAGGTTGTCCTGAGATGTCTGGGCAGGATAGGGAATGAATGAATGAATGGCTGGAACGGAGCTTGTTCTCCCTCACCCCCATCCCTGTGCCTGCCCTGTGCCATGGGCTCTCTGGGAAGAGGGGGGGTGTAGTGACTGGCTTTCCTCTCTACCAGAAAGGGAGGGAAGAGGGGTCCCAGCTGTGTGCACGGGTTGTTCCAGCCTCAGACACCGTGTGCTCTGGTTTCCCTGTAGGAGGTGAACCTCTGTGTTTTGAGCCTTGGCTTTCAGGTTTGGGTCCTTCTAAATCAAGGAGGGGCCCAGGAATGGGCACCTATCCCTATTTCTGTTTATCCTGTTGTTGCCCGTTATTCAGCTGCACATTAAATGGAGGCAGAGTTTTCCAGTGCTGAGAGGTGTACAGCGGTGAAGTTGATGTGAATGTGTAAATATTTAGGTACCTTTGGTTTATTTTCAGAGATTTCCCACTTTCATGTATCTCAGAAGGATTAAATAGATATTTATCAAACTTGTTTATGATCAGAATGAAGACTAGAAGCTGTAGATTTGTCAAAGTTACTGACAAAATCGGAAGAGGAGGTATGGCTATTGAAAATGAGCACAGGTCATTACAGATCTCTGGGAAGAGAGACATTAACACTTGCAACAGTATCAATATGTTGTATCTGCTAAGAAAGGCAATTTAACCATGGAAGAATGTGGTGCATTGTGGAGGCCATGCAGCCTCCCTGCTCCTCTCAGGATGTCCTGTCCCCCCGGAGGCTGGAGATAGGAAAATCTGGGTGATGGAGCTGGCTGTGGACTCCAGACCTTCTCCCTCTAGGTTGGCTGGAGAGGAAGGCATCACAAAGGGTTGTGCTGGAGTGTGATAACTGGATCCTTACTGGATCTTTTCTAGCCCCATCAGTGCTGTAGCACTGGTGAAAAAGCAGAGATGTAAAATGGAGATGAAATAGCATTAATGGCTGGCTGTGGCTTGGGGCTGCAGACCCTCCATCTGCCCTCTTGAATTTTGCCTTAGCAAGTGGCTGTAGCGGAGGGCAAAACTATGAAGTGGGAATTAAGAAACCCTGAAGACTTACATTGCTGTTTGTTGGTATATGTTACTTGTCATACCCTGTAAGGGTTTTCGTGTTTTTGTTTGTCTTTCACAGGTTTGCATTCCTGATCTAAATCTGGTGTGTATTGTTAAATTCAAACAAGAATATCTGAGGCCATCTGAAAATGTTCTCTTTGGAACAATCACCTCAAAAAGAAGCCAAATGCTGACTTTAGAGAAAGTTGTGATTTTGAACCCAGATGATTCGGAATTTGAATAACATATTCTGGAAACATTCTCAAGTCAGCTAGGGAAAGGGTGCTCAGTGCAGCATGCATAATGGTGAAGAACTGAAGGAGCTATCAGGAATGCAGTCTCAGAGCCTGAGCAAAATTAAACGTCATCTAACCATGTTATACACCCTGCAAAACAGTAGATTAGAAGTAATGGAAACTATTATCAAATCTATCATTGGATTAAAAACAGTGTTAACTCCTTAAGAGGAAGCACTGTTAATCAACTTGCACTTGAGCAGGGAATTCAAAAACACTCATAGACGTTTTATTACTTGCAGGAAATATGCTACTGCAAAAATCCAGGAGCATAAAGGCAATGATTTGATATAGATTCTTACGTGGTAGAGAATTAAGATGTCTGTATTTGTTGCTTAACTTGAAGCATACTTCATAACAATGAACTTTCATGTTGTTGCTAAATTTATTCAGAGGTGAAACTAAAAATCACTTTTAAAACTCGAACTCAGAATGGCATAAATGACACATGAGATCTGAGACTCCTTCCGGAAACAGTCAGCAGTTGTCAAAGTGTCCCATTGACATATAAAATATTCCCTTTACTTGTGAAATTGTTCAGTTAGCCACTGACAATCCGCACTGTTTTTGCATTTATTTCTCAAGCACTGCAAAGAATGTTGCTAAATTAGAACCGTGATTTTGTATGCTGCAATTAATTTGCATCATGGTTTTCATAGGAAGGGAAGAAATTTGCCAATTGTGTGTTTACTGGGCCTGTTAAACAATGTCTGGTTTGCTAAATACAATTTTCTCTGCCTTTGGTGTTATAGGAGAGTTATCACTTGTATTTGTCTTGCAACCTTGGGACCTCCCTCTTTATCCCCTTATATTCATTTAATGATGGACCAACTTGTACCTACAGTCTTACGAGAGACTAGAAATATGTTGAAGGATGTAATGATGATCACCTTTTATCTTTTTCTGCGGGTAGTTTATTATATTTGTGTTTATAAAGTGAAATGAACTACCCTAGTATTTGCTTACATACATATCTATACATATCTATCCAGTGTCTCTGTGTGAGGATAGATGCGTTTACAATTTTTTTTCAACATCTAGAGTTACATGTATTAGTTCCCAATTCGTGTGATCCTATAGCTCTTTTTTCTAATAAATCACAAAGAGCTCTGTGGCAAGGAAGGATCTGCTGTCCCTTTGGAGTGCATGTGCTTGAATTCCTTCAGCATCAGAGTGGCTCGTGCAGCAAAGGCTTCACGTTGTCCCTGGTTCCCAGCTGAAGCAATTTCTTGCATTTCCCTTATTTTGAGCCTTGGGTGTTTGCACAAGCTGAATGCTTTTTTTTTTTTTTTTAATTTTTTTTCCCTCTGCCTGTGTTTATATCTGTAAAGTGGGTGTAGGGAGAGCAAATGCCTGAAGTATCAGGAACTGAAACGGGATGTCTCAAGGCTGGCTCGAGGCCAAGATGAAATACATCTCTCTTGGCAGCAGGGGTGCTTGAGGCAGCCCTGTGATACTGGATAACTTTTTTTTCTTTTTTTTTCACGTGGTTAATCCCATCCGTACCTCGGCTGACCTCGTTTGTTGGGTGGCGGGCAGTGGGTGCTCGGCCCCCAGGGCCCTGCTGGAGTGAGGGAAGGACAAGGCCGGGGCAGCCATTCCTCGTGGTTGGCACTGTCCCTGAGGAGGAGCCAGAGCTCTCGGCCCCCCTTTCTCTGATGTGCTGCTGAAGATGGTGCCCAGTGGGTCTGTGGTGCCTGCCCCGCTTGGCACCCCGAGATGTCGCCCAGGGCACTGTGCTGTCACCTGTGTCCCTGCGGGGCCTGGCCGTGTCGGTGACAGTGACAGGCAGCAGCTGTCGGAGCGCCTCAGCCCTGCTCACCGCTCGGCCCGGGCAGGAACGCATTTATAGCGTGTTTTGGTTTCTGTGCCAGTCCCTCAGGAGTGTGGCCCAGGTCAGTGTTTTCTTAGGGGCCTTTCCAGAGAAATGCAGCGTGTGGCTGCTGGCCCAGGCAGCTGTGCAGCCCCTGCGAGCCCCGCTGCTGCGAGGAGCTGTGGCAGGCCCGGGACGGGGCTGCTCTGAACATTTTGGTGAGGCAGAAAGGAGAAGCTAGGATTAGTGTCAATAAGCGGCTGCAAACAGTTTTCAAGGTTCGCCCTGCCAGCAATAGAGCCGAGTGTCTGGCCTGTGTGTGCTTGGCACCCTTCCTCTCCAAGCTTTGAAAATGTTGCTGGAAGTTGATGCTTTCACTGATGATTTTTTTCCTTTTTTCCCTTTCTTACTTTCTTATTCTGCATATGGATGCTGGCAGGAAGCAGGATTCAGGGGAGAGCAGAGAGCTGCCAGGGGTTGGGGTTCCTGGGAAGGCAGCAGGGTCCTGTGCTGCAGCAAATCCAGATGTTTGTGCAGCTTCCCCCTTCTGCACTCACTGCTCGCTGCCAGGGGCGTGATCATCCAGCCCTTACTTATTACTGTGAGTTTCACCTTTCAGTTGTAAAGGAACAGACCATTGCACTTATGATTTTCATGCTGGAAAAAAAAAAAGCGGGTCAATCAGGTATTAATAATCTGTTGCATTAAAATGGGAATAACCTACTGATTTTAAATAGTTTTTGAATATTTCAGAATAGCTGCTGCAGCCTCTGTGCAACATAGTCATGCACATGACAGAACAAATGAGAGACAGAACCTAGTGAGCATTTTTTAATTAAAAATGTGAACATTTTTACTCATTCAGTGCCTGGGGTGAAATCAATGACATTTCATGAAATATCTAACTGAAATAATTAGTAGGGTAGTTAGAAGTGTCAATATTTTCAAAATAATTTCTCATGTTTCATAATAATTTATATAGACTAATGCTACAACTATTCTATAATAGCAAAATGTATATTATTGTCTAATTGTCTAATATAATAATGCGTAGTTATTTAAGTTTTTCCAGTTTTCCCAGCTCCTATTTTTTAAAATTAATTGTAGCATTTCTACCTGTAGGGAATTCTGAAAACAGTGATTACTGGATTAAAAAAAAAAACTTCTTTCCCCCCACCACCCCCCGCCCCGCACAAAGTTTTGCAAGTACAAGAAATACAAAGAAAAGACTCCATGTTTCAGGCACAGCATAAGTGGGATTTCTTTAAGAATATAAAAACTTGCATTCACAGGGGGACACTGACAACTTGAAATTTGACAGAACAGAAACATTCTTGTTTGTTTAAAAAAATGTTTGACTTTTATGTAGTTGACATAAGACTGGGGTGAAAGAGAGGTGCAGGATAATCAAAATTGTATGCTGGTAAGATTAAGTGTGTACTTTGTAGGTCATTTGTTTGTATAAACAAGAACCTGTTGCTATAGCTGATGGCATTTCAAAGAGTTTAAACCTTGAGAAGACCAACAAGAGTAAAAAAAATCCTGGATTTCATGCATTTCCATGGATTGAAGTGCAGTTCCTTTCTCAAAGCCACCCAGGTCAGTTCTCAGGCAGCCTGATGGGAGGCATGCTGAAGTCAACTGGAAGTAGGCTGTAAACTTTCAGCCTGTTTTGGAGCAGAGCTGAGGTGAATTCCTTTGTTCCTTGGAAGAGACACTTCAGCACTGTGTCAGAATAATTAATAAAAGAAAAAATCTTTTCAAGATTTTTTTTTTTCTTTTTTTGAATTTAAGCAGTGAGGGAAATTTGTAATTGGACATGGTTATCAAAATATGTAAAAATGGTGCCGAGAAATGTGTTCTTATCTCATGTAATTGCTCTGTAATTGTTGGGGAGGGGAATCAGATTAGGGAGGCTAAGTATTTCCACTGCTGAAGTTAATGTATTTTTGCAAATAGGGGGCCTAAGTCTGCATTCCTTGAAGTCAGTGGGAGTTTGTGTGTTTTGCAGAATTGGAGCTAGTATTTGCAAGTTCTCAGCTTTATGTAAGAAAGTTAGAGGCTTTGGATTTGTTGGTTTTTTTTTAAAGTATAATCAAAACTTTTAATCAAAGGATTCATTTATGTTTAAAATATTTTTTTAAGTAGGAAGTGTTAATCTTGAAGGTATAATTTATTTTTTCTTGTCTTTCTCTCCTACTCTGCACTATCTATTTTAAAACTGAAATACAGAAACATTTCCATCAAGCTTAAAAATCATTAAATTAATAAATGTTTTCAATTATTAAATATTTTTTCTTCAGTTTTGTTTTTTTTTGTTCCTCGAGTACGTTGTTATGAAACTCACCAGCATTTGCTGTGTTTTGTACCTGAAGTTAAAATATTTTGTGTGGTACATTAGAAAAGCATTAACTGGCTGTTGTGATTGGTTTTTTTGCCAATTGCTACTTTTAAACTAAAATATTGTATATGTAAAGTTAATGTTTTCATGTCAATAATTTCATTTGGGAGAGTAAGTTTTTCTCTAAAACCTGTCATTCTTCTTAGTTATTCCAAAGATAAAAAGGGCACAAACACATCTAAACTTGTGCTGTAGGTTCTGGTGTAGATGAAGATTAGAGAGCTGAAAACCAACCTTCTTGTGGAAGTTGTGCTTCACAACCATTATGGAACTTCTGAAAAGCATTCTGCTTCCAGCAAAAATGGGTTCCTTGAATATGGTACAAGAGCAAGTATTTTTGCTGCTGTGGAAGCTGGTTCAGTTTTGTTTCCATGCTAACCAAATTTGCACTTTGTTTGACACTGTGTGTGGTGCTCTTGCTGCCGGGGAGCTGCAGCAGCTCTAATGTATGTGTAGTAGATACTGTGTCTGTGAAAGCAAAACCAGCCCTGGAAACAAAATAGTGATGGCTGAGTCCTATAAAACCTGCTTGGAAGAGTCCACGGGAGCAAAGGAGCAAAAAAAGGGAATCTTCCCTAGGTCTGTGAATGCAGAAATGGAGACGTAGGGAAGGGTTTTCCTAAAATCATCCAGAGGTGACCTGTGGGTTGGAGACAGAAATAGGATTGTCAGCTCTGTATCAAAGCACTTTTGCTATCAGCATCCCTGATTTTTGATGTGAAAAGAAAGTTAGTACTCGTCCTGAACTTGCCAAAAATCTAATACTTGTCACAGCAAGATGCACGTCAGACAGTGATTTTCATGTCTTTGCAACCTTTACTGGTATCTAACCTGAGACATTAAGTAAGATGCAAAGCTCATTTAAACAAGGCTGTTGCTGACTTGCAGTACCCTGAGCAATTTTACATTCTTAGCTAGGAGGGGTGGGGTGGGGGTGGTGATGGGGAAGACTGTCAGGGACTTGAAAATCACTCTTTCCAGCTCTTCCAGGACTGCAAGCAAAAACTGTCCATTTAATGTACTCTAAAAATTTCTCCATTCTCTTCTATTTAAGTTGAAAATTCATTTTTAGGCTAGACAGACCATGATACCAAAGTTTAAAGATTGAATACTATTAATTCAGCTGTTAAAAAAAAAAAAAAAAAGAGAAAAAAAAAATTTTGGGAATTGGGCATGGAAGTACAAGAATCAGATAAAAAGGCTGAAGTTGGGAGAAAAGAAAATAAGACTATTCTAAAAGCAGGAATTTTTTGGAAAATATACTGATGCTTATGGGGATATTTAGAATGTCTCCAGACATGATATGGGCAGAGTAGGAGCAGAATAGTTGGAAATTTGCAGGAAGTTTAAAGGCTACATAATAAAACAAAGGCAGGTCACATGGAAGTTCACTTCTCATAGGTGAAACCAGTGCTCCTTTTATTTCTGTTTTAGGAGTGGAAGGAGCACTCAGGCTGTGCTTATTTATAGTCATTGATCCTTAACTCTCGTCCATATTCTCTGTATTTACACGTGTTCTCCCTCATAATGCGGAGTAGCGATTTTCTTTGTCCTTTAATGACTTGTTTCCTCTTCAGTCATGCTTCCATTCACTTCCTTTTGGCTCTTTCTATTAACTCTAGCCTATTCTAATTCCTGCTTGTTGCTGCTTTTTACCCTGTCTTTCCTTTTCTTCCCAGCCCTTAATTCCTCCCATCATTCCTTTCCTCCTTCCTTCCTGCCTCCTGCCAATGGCTCAGATGGTTTTGAGTGACCAAGATGTGGGAATGTTGCATGATACATGCAGAATGGAGCAGTGGCCTGAGAGAGTTATCCTCAGAAGTCAGAGCTCCTTTCAGATTTCTCCACTGCTGGCAAACAGCTACCACTGTATACTAGGAAGCTTTAGGAATAAGCCCTCAGAAGATGGGCTTCCCTGTGGCACAATCCTGTGGAAGCCCTTCTGGAAGCGTGCTGTGCAGCTGGAGAGGGCATGAAGCAGTAATGTACACTCGTGCAATGAGGAAACAGAAATATGAACCAAACTGCTTAACCCAGCACCTTATACTTCTGCTGGAGTAACTTGATTTAGTAAGTTAAAATGTCAGTGCTGGGGCTGTAGCACTGCTGTTTCCTTTCCCTGCCTTCTCGACGACAACGACACTCCAGGGTTTTTTAAAAACATCTCCCAAAAAGCGGGAGAGATCAGGAAAACCATGCTCTTAATTGCATGCAGTTTTTAATATTCCTGGGATCTGTTTTGAAGGGTGCATTTGACAGAGAGAAACCCAGCAGCCCCACACTGAATCCTTTGTCCTTCCTGCGGGGTGAAACAGTAGATAGCTTACTGTAAGTGTGGCTGCCTGCCAACCCGTGGCGCAGATTCTTTTTTTAATACTGTAAACTGGCAAGAAATCAAGAATTGCCGTTCTTCCTTTTATTTACTTTCCCTTCTGTATTAAAGAGCTCAGTAAATAAGAGAAAGTTAAATGTTGAGTGAAGGTTTCATACTGATTAATCATTAAATAGCAAAGAGTTATCAGTTCCGGGGGGGGGGATTTGTCCCCTTTTTTCCATTTCTCTTTGGTTGAAACTGGAAATATCAGTTGCTTCATCTGGAATAGATTATCACAGGGAAAAGTCTGTGCAGTTTGAAATGAGGACAGAGCAGAATGCATCCATCATGCATAGTTTAAAATAATCTGCAAGACTGCTTCTGATTTGATCCTTAGATGTACTTCCTCCCGATTTTCTTCAAAACTTGTGTTAATAATGAGTACTCTGTCTCTAGAAAAGGCTTTTTTGTAGAGTCTGCCCCCAGCCTCTGCTTGTAAGTATTTTCTTATTTGAACAACTAAGCTTCCTGAAATAGCTGCTGAGTTTTTTTGTTTTGCTGTTATATTTAAAAGTGGTAGAGGGGTGTGGAGTTCCTTCTGCTGCTTCTCAAATCCAAGGCTTGCCTTGCAAGCTACTTTGCTTTAACGCTAGAAAGGGAATCGGCGTTGCTGCTTTTCTCATGGTTGTGTCGCTAAATTATTGGCAAAATTATCCCCAAGCAAAAAAAAATTATGTTGGTATTGATATAGTGCACATTTGAGTGATTTATCTTGAGAGAAATGTATTTCTATGTGCATGATGCAGGAGGCCAAATTAAATTTAAAAATTACTGTTGCTGTTAAATACAGACCTAATGTGAAAAATTAGCCTACAACAGATTGTTTTAAATCCCAAAGCGTACTGTGGTTCATTCAGAGGTCAATCTTGCTTAAAACATATTAAACATTTAATAATATCAATATATGTCTGTTGCTGACTTGATGAACCTACCATATAGGTCATGTATGCACAGCTTTATTAAAGGCATTGTTGAAAAAAACATGGATTCATGTTTTGTTTCTTTTATACTTCTTGGCTAATTGGAAATTAAGGTTTCTGGAAGTGATAAGGAATAGTTTTGCTTTAGAAGCAGTGGATTGTGACTGAAGAAATCTGGGCTTGATATGGCAGATTTCTTGAAATAACTTGCTCAAGTCATTAGTTGTTTTGAGGGGTTTTCTTTTGTTTGTTTGTTTTTTTTTATTCTCTGAGTTCTTCATCTGTAAAATGGAGATAATCCTGTTCCCTTACCAGATGGCAGTATGTTATAGATAAATTAATGAATGTTTGTGGGACAAAGCAGTAGCACTTAATGGGTTCAGCATAAGTATTCACATTAATGATTCATATTAAAGAATGAGTGAAAAGCTGCATTAACTTAAAAGTTGGGAGTCTGCTGTCCCAGAGGCAGAGACTTAGTTTCCAATCTGCAATGCCCAAATGAGGGACACAAGAAATATTTATTCAGGAAATTTTGTAGTTTACAAGTTTCCTTCCTTTGGTTCCTTCCTTCCTTTAGCTAGAAAGAAATTTTTTTTCAGACTCTGCTGGACAAGTCTGGATTTCTGAAATAAATTCTCTTTGAATATAAAAGGAATAGGCACATTTTTGTGGCTATTTGTGCAGGTGGTCTGGCCCAAAAATTATTGAGTAAATAAACTATTTAAAGATTATTAAATTTGAGAGATGGTCTAAAGAAATGAGAGTAATTTTTCCTAAGCAATTATTAAAAAAAACCCCCGACCCTCTCCTGCAAAAGCATGGATCAGAAAATATCCCATCTCAGTTATAGCCATCAGGAATCTTCCCCCATTCTCCTTTTTATTTTAAATCTATTTTTTTTAGTTTAAAAGATTTTTAGCTCATTCAAGACATGTAGGAAAGTTTTCTTGCAAAATGACAGGTAGAACTATCACAAACTTGTTACTATTTTAGAGGTGTTGGATAAGAAGCATGATTATCTTGAATACAGTTTCGGTTTTGCTGCCTTTTCAGTGCAGCAAGCTACAGAGAAAATACAAATTCAGTCTTCAAGGATCCTGGACCTCAAAGGGAGAAATAAGTAGGTAACAGTTCTACTTTCACTTGCATTTTGCAGTCTTTATTTTTTATAAATGGGGTTGTTTATTTTAATTCTAAGTGGCATTAGTTCATCCCTTTTTTGTTGAGAGAAAATAAAGAAAGATCTGCGCAGAGTTGGAGTTACAATGTGGCCGTGTTACTTCAGAGGAGTCTACTAGTATGTGATTCTCCTTTGATACTGGGAGCAGATGATCTTCAATAACTAGAAGATTTCTGTATGTATTTTTAAAATGCAGGAATATTTGCTTGATATAAATATTACAGTGACTTTGTTTAAAGAAAAACAGTGCACTGCAGTAGCATTTCAGAGTTACTCTTGCTGTGTTCGGGTAGTTCTCTTGTGGATCTCAAAAGCTAGGGTTCTGTGCTCCTTTAACAATATATTTGGAAGAAACAGAAAATGGTTTTATCACTTGCTTCCTACTGAGATACTCAGTTCTTACAGTAACAATTTTCCTTGGCTGTTGCAGTGTGTGCCAGGAGATTGCAGATCCTGTGTCTGTACGTAGACTTGATACCTCAGAAACTGCCTTTTATCCGATATGCCGGTAAGGCAATTACCATGAGTCAGATGAACCCTCCACTCCAGGTTCCTTGTTATGGGTCAGGCCAGAGCAAGACCTTTTCTGGTCAGGGAGCCAGTCTGTGAATTAATGTCAGTGAGAATTACGGGTAAAATCCCCAGCCGTGGCTAGTGTCCAAAATCGGTAGCAAGACTGGTAATTTAAATGTCTGCCGCCCCTGGACAAAAATAAGCTGCTTGCATCTCTCTCTCTCTCATCCTAACAAGACCATTTTGGATTTGTTCAAGTAAAACCAAGAGAATAAGTTCAAGGAGGAGGAAGAAGTGTTTCTTCCCCCTTCACTTCAGTAACTTCATGTTTGTCCATGTTTTTTTCCCCAGCTCCTTAAACCGGAGGAAGGATGTCCCACTGATCATCTCTCAGCAGGTCACGGGATAAGCTGCTCCCTGTTTTATCCCTCCGATGAGGCCATAAACCACTCGCTGCATTCACTCTTTCCAATGCCAGGTCACATTTGATTTTCTCCTCTGGAACAGGGCTCAGAACAACCCCAACTCCTCCCTTTCCAGAGCTGGGGGCTGCTGGGCAGAGTGACACTCGTAGCCCTGTGACCTCCGTGGCCGCCTCATCTCCGCTGTGGCACCTGCGGCAGTATCGGCCACAAAGGGATTTTCTTTATTGCATTAAGCTTGCAGAGAGAAGATTTAGTAGGTGTGTCGCAGTGCCATTAGCCTCCTGTGACCCGGTGTCTCAGCAAATCCTTCCATGGCTGTGGAGAATTTGTTTTAGTTTGAGCAAATTCGTCTTCATTAGAGCCATTTTGAGGGAAAGTGTTCTCTCTACCCACGGGGCCATCTTCTTAATTCTAGGTGGCTGGACCTACTGCTGGTATTTGAATCATTATGCCAGTCTTGAGTAACATCCCATCTGGCAATGGGAAATTCAAAAATACAATTAATTGAATTTCCTTATATCATAGGGTTGCGAAACTCTTTTTAAATAACAAACTTTCACACAGAAACAGAAGTTTTATGCTTGTGGTAATTATGTTCATAAAAAAATGTTTTGGTGTGCTTAGTGCAAAATAACATTTCAACTTTTGGAGGACAACCACAAAATCTATTAAAAAAATAAATGTTGGCAGACACACAGGCAAAGGATATCTATCAAAGTTTGTTGATGTTTGTCTGCAGTGCAGACCAGTTAACAAATTCTTTCCCTACATGAATGAGCAGCATCTCATCACAGCACTTTAAAATCTTTAAATAACTTAAAGGCTCTTTTCTTTGATGTGAAGTTCACCGTGCAGCACCTTGGTGCCAGGGAGGATAGTTAATTATTATCTTTATTACAGGTGTGGTCTGATTCAAATATCTGTATAAAATGTCTCATCTGTGGCACACTGATACTGCTTGAGCATTGAGTACCTGTTGTATGTGAGCTGCCTTCAGCTGGGGTGTGTTCAAAATGAAGAACAGAAAATGTTTTACCATCCTTCAGATCCTGAATGGAGCTCTGCTGAAACGTCATTGGAAAAGTTGGAAGAGTCTGAACCTAGTTTGGGAAAAAAATAAACAAAATGGGATTTTTAGGTGAGATTTGCCTGTACAAGTAGAAAAGTGAGACTTGCTAGTTTAGACAAGCAGGTTGCTTCTTGCCAGATTCCAGATGACAATGACTAGAAAGGACTTGGTCTGGGTCTTTTGGTGTGAAAATCCCCATTTCAGCTGTGACTGCAGAGTACTTTTTACGGGGTAATTGCTCAGTCATGGAGTCATAGAATGGTTTGGGTTGGAGGCAGCCTTAAAGATTATCTAGTCCTCTGCCATGGGCAGGGGCACCTTTCACTGACTAGGTTGCTCAAAGTCCAACCAACGTGGCCATGAGCACTGCCAGGATGAGGCATCCACAGCTTTCTGTGGATGGCAATCTGTGCCAGTGCCTCACCATACTCAACGTAAAGATTTTTTTTCCTGATATATCATCATGTTTGTGTTTTTGGATTGTAAGCAAATATTTAGGGGAGCTATTTAGTTTCTTTGGAAAAATGATCAGAGGAAGGAATATCAATGTTTTGGATAGATGGATGCACTGCAGCAATACCTGCTGCCCATTATTGAGGTCTGGGGTCCAGCCACTGCCTTTGTTTAAGGCGTTCACAGACCTTTCATAGACTTGACATGCATTAGCTATTGGATAAAATGTGAACCCTAAGTGAAAGGATGTACTGCTGAGATAACCTTTAATTGCCACATATGGGAAGGATTTAAGACCTATTCCCAGCATTTAAATTTTTTTTTTCTTATAGCAAATGTAAAAAGCTTTCCAGTTAGCTTGACAATTTGGGGGGGGGGAGTCTTACCCTGAAGTTTCCATTTTCCTTGCACATTGCTTAGGAAGAATAAGCACATAATGTTTTGTCTGTGAATGCCTGTTGATGGAATTTAATGCTGTTTAACTGAGATAATAAAAGGGTCAAATAATTTTGTGAATTGTTAAGTATCATTTCATCTTTAGTGCAGTGACTGTGGTCCCTGGGGTTGAAGAATAGTGATTGTTATGGTTCTTTTACCATCTGGCTCTGTGACAAGAATACCCTATCTTGTGTTGCTCTACATGATGAAAAAATAGATAAATAAATAGGATTTATGAGTTTTCTTTACAAGGCTTTTCCACAGGGCAGTTGATTTTATTTTAGTCTGGACAAGACAGACTAAGACAAGGAAAAAAAAAAGAACATATTTCTCTCTCTTGCTTTCCCAGGTCCAGTGTAAATGAAAGAAGACTGATATGCACTTAGAGATCTTTAAAAATACCTTGATATTTTTCCTTTGGCTTTCTGAGAAGAAGATTCTGTATTTTTAATTCTGAATAAGGATTTTTTTTTTCAGTAATTTTGAATGCCCTTGGGCCTTTTAAAGAAAAACTTCATAATTCTTTATGACAAGCACCTTGCACAAGGCTTTTTGGAGTGGGAACCTTCCTTTTTAATTAGGTTGCAGATAAAGGTTCAACTCAGTCATGTTAATGGTGGAAGTTTCTTCAGTGACTTTTCCCATCAATTGTATACTTTGTGTCAAGGTCAAAAGTATCACTGTTCTTGAAAAATTATCCCATAACCTCTTTTTTTTTGTTTAAGGAGGCATTAGTGTCCTACAGAAAAGTCTTATACACAAGATTAAATTGGTAGAAACAGGAATTCAAGATAAATCAAAAGTCTTTTTGTAAACGTGAAGACATTCCATTTAATACTAAGCTGATGTTTTCCACTTTGCATGATTAGGTAAATGCAAAATTAAGTAACAGAAGTCAAGATCAGACACATTTTGAAGGTTTGTTTGTTTTTAAAGTGTATTCCTCTTCCTAGGAGAATGTACTTCAGGTAAATATTAGATCTGTCTGTAAACTGGAAAATCAACTTCTCATCTTACTTAAAAGGTGCCTTTGTAGTAAAGGCATTATCATTAAAATAGTGCTTTTAATGAAGAGAAATGCAATGTCATGCTATATTTAACTACTTTGTAAGAGCCAAGCTGTTGTGATGAGAAAATTTCACTAAAATTTCTAATATTAAAATATATTTTGCAAGTCTATAACTTTCTTTGGCATTTATCACTTGGAATTATATACTGGTTGTCTTCTTGAAGGAATGCTTAAAGCTGTGTCTTCAATAATTTTCAAAATACGAATATAATTATATGTTTCTCATTATAACAAAGGTACCAGTTGTGGTTTTTTTTGGTGTAGAATTGGTTAGAAGTTGGTATATTGGTCATCATGGATCAACATATGTATGTGTGTATGTGAGTAAAAAGTAGCTGTTTGTTGCATGGAAGATAACCGAGGTTTAAAAATTCCTTAGAAATGTGCAGGTGAAAGTTTCCTCATGTTACAGCTTTATACCTAAAGGCCCAGTTCTGTAGCTGTGCCCAGAGAGCACTGAGCAGAGTGGGATATAACTGAGAAGATGCTTTAGGACCAATCCTGTAGCAAGACCCGGCTCAGCCTCAGTCACGCTTTGGGGCATGGCGTGTCCTGAAGGGCAGCTGCTGGCTGCAGGAGGGTCACTGGTTCAGGAGGGTGGTCATACTTCTGGGGCAAGGCTGTGTTTTGTGGGGCACAGGTGCATGTGCATGAACGTTTTGGTGTGGGTTAGGAGTGTTCTCCTGAAGCAAGTCCGCTCATTGTCCCCGCTTCCTGCCGACGTGCGCGCCTTGCCGAGCAGGCTCCGAGCACGTGGGCGAGTTTCATTTTGGGTGCTGCTAAACCAGAAGATGTTTCCACCTGGGAATACCCTTTCAGTCAGCAGGACCAGTGTGGTTCTAGCTGAAAGTGAAACCATCTGATGGACACTTGAAATCAAGATCAACCCCTGAGGAGCTGTGCTAGTGAACTGCTGTTGCTGTCACTGTCCCTGTCTCGGCCAGGGACTAACAGCAGGTGCCTAGGGAGGGCTGTAAAAGAGCAAGCATGTAGTAGTGCTTTCCCAATATATTTTCCCAGCTTTCAGCAATCTGAATCTCACAAACTTCCTGAAGCAGAGATGGTATCTTTGTTTAATAGCCTGTGATAGATTTTTCGTCCATTAGTTTGTCTTATTGTTTTGTAAACCATGTGCATTTTTGTCATCTGCAATATCCTGGGCAATGAGTCCTAAGGTAGAACAATGTATGTGTAAAGGAGTGCCTTCTTTTTGTTTATTTTGAATTTACTACCTGATCATTTCATTTGATGTTTCTTTGTTCTTATCTTGTAAGAGACAAATGATTCCTTATCCACTGCCTTTATGGTGCTCCATTTATCACGGATCTCTTTGATACTACCTTGATTGTTTGTCTTCCAGGCTGGAAAATCCATGTCTATTTAGTTCCTTGATCAGAACCCATTTCATATCTTTGATCATCCTTGTTCTCCTCTCTGCCTTCCCTTGTTTTGTTGTGTCTTTCTGAGACTGGAAGACTGCATGCAAACTAGAAAACATATTCATTGTGCAGCGCCTGTTGTTTAAATGGTGGCTTGAGAGTGTGTTCTGTGGTGGTCTACATTTCCCATAATTTTTAACAGTATTTGCTTTCTTATTTGACTGGTGAAAGTAAACCATCAGTTTTTTATAAATGTCCCTGTTGAACACAAGATCTTTCTCTGCAGTGGTAGCAGCTCACCCAGAGCCCATACTGCATTTATAGGGTTGGGGTTGTTTTCCTCCCCACCCATCCTCCCCACCACTCTCTACAATTCTTTGTACCTGCCAACACTGAGTTTTGTCTTCCATTTTACAATTTAGATTTTTTTTTCTTTACAATTTACATTTTGCATTTTTTACTACATGAGATCAGTTGCAGTTCTCTCAGTGAGCCTCCATTTGGATTACTGTGAGTGACTTAGTATCAGTAGGGTACTCTGTTTGCACACCATTCTTTCCTCTTCTTGAACCCATTTATTCAGCTGTGTCTACAAAACTCCTGTGGAACACTGGTAGCAACCTAGTTTCATAGAGAAATTAAATGCCTAATATCATCTTTCCCATCTTTTAACAAGTTATGTATTTGTTTGGAGATCAAACGAGTGGGTTGATCTGGTCATGTTTGTCCTCACATGCAATGATTCTCTAGCAATGCTAATGGATTTATGAGGCAATTGTTCAAGTGCCATGTGGACTTTTCCCCAGCACATGGTATCTAGCTCTCTGTTCTTTGTAACAGTTCCTATCAATTTGCTCAATGTGTACGTCAAATTAATTGGTTTGTAGTTTTCCGGATCCTCCTGAGAGGCCTGTTAGGAGCTTGGCAATGTGTTTGCTATCTCACACTTCTCTGGTACAGAGATGGGTCTGAATCAGATTAACACAAGCAGTAATAGCTCAGCTGTGTGTACGTGAGTTCCTGCAAAAGTTGAGCGAGCACCATCTCACACTTGTGGTCTGTTATCATTTGTTTTGGCCGTATTTCTCTGCTAACCTCTATCACTGATGTTTAAATTTCAGGCTTATTCTTAACCGAGATACAAAAAAACTTACTCCAGTCAGGGGCTCATCTACCTAACTTCTTCCATAGCAAGCACAGGGGGAAAATACCTTTTAGTTTTGTTGTAGCTTGTGGTTTGTTTGGTTTGGTTTAGTTCTATTTCTTCTTCAGCCTTTTTAGCTCTGTGTAGATTTACAGGCAGATCTGTTCCAGGGTTTCTTTTCAGACAGAGATAAATTAGATTATCCAGAGACAGGGATAGACTTTTCTTCTCTGGGACAGTCTATCAGCTTTCTGTTCCCTTTAACCCCAGGCAGCAAGAAGGGACCAGTGCAGAACTCCAGCCTAAGTCCCTGAGTGATCCTCCTTCAATGATGCACTGGTGAGGTGAAGGAACTTGATAAACTTTGTGAGTTGTGTGGGTATTTTTTGTTATTCATTGCTGTTTGTTTTGAGTGGGTTGTTTGGGGGATTTTTATGGTGGTTGTGCTTGATTGGCTTTTTGGGGTGGTTTTCTTCTTTTTGTTTTGTTTTAATTCTCTTTAATATTTCCCCTAAAGACAGCTAGGAAACTAAACATGTCAGTTATCTTAGTGCAACTTTACGATTTCATAATTGAAGTCACAATGGCAGGAAATGCAGAAGTTTAGGTTTCGGTAGCAATATTGGCCACATATGGACTGTTAACTTCCTGTCTTTTATAATCAATTCTTATTTGCGTACTTTGTGACCTACATTAAGAACCAAGGGTCTGGCAAAACGTGATGATTTTTATCCTAATGATGCTCCTGGGAAGTTGTGGGGAAAATTAACATTTTTTTGGTTAAGAATTTAAGCGTGAGAAGTTTAAGTGATTTGCTGTACTTTTTATATTAAACTTATGGAACTTGGGAGTGAATGCAGACTTCTGGAGCGTACCCCAACGTTAACATGCTTGATTTTGTTTCCAGTAATATTTAGTGAAACCTCCCTGTAAGCAAGAGAGAGTGAAGAGGAGAATAAAGGTGTTTGGATTATGAATAACTGTCCAAGGAGACCTGAAGGTTGAGGGAAAGGGTGGGTACTGTGACATCTCTGGAAGACAAGGGTGTGGGCATGTCTGGAGAGAGGTCAAAATTATCTCTTGGGAGACAGCAGGTGACTTACATATAACTGTGGAGCTTTGTCAAGGGGACCAGATAAAAATGTGATGCTTTGTTATAGACAAGGTCATTTCAAACTATGCCAATAAGTTAGAGATCATACACTGCAGGAAAGCGGGATATGAAATCCCTTAATGTGCCTCATGTGTTAAAGCAATAGGCATGAACAAGAAGGGAGGGAAAATAAATGGCTTTGAAGCACGTTTTTTGTTTTGTTTTCAGGTTCATCTAGAGGAGACCTGTTGGGAATCTGCATTTTGTGAATTTAAGTTGAATTGCTCTTCACTAACATAGCTGACAGGGCAGAACCTGAAAGTGGAGAGGTTTGTGACAAACCTAGAGCTGCAGAGTGAGGCAGAGGATCAGTTGAAGACTGCCTTTGAGACTGAAGTTTTTGAAGTTCACAGGCTATGCAAGAACTAAGGTTAACCTCATGAAAACCACTAGAATTTGTGAGGATTGGACATGAGGCAACATTTGGAGAAAGTGAAGTTGCAGGTTGCAGACCAAGGTTCTTGGCAGGTACTTGTGAGGAAGGTGTTTGTACGCTGGGCATGAGGCATGAATGTACTCATCAGCCTAGACGAGAGAAGTGCTGGTCCTTCAGGAGGTGCTTGCAGACATGCACAGCTATTTGAAGTCTCAGAAATGGAACATTTTCATTTTTGTTTAGTTAGTAGGTAATTTCTGCACTGTGTCAGTGTCGATGGTTAATTACTTGCACATTTCATTAGGAAAGCAAAAGGAGATTGTGCCTGGTCCTTGGCATGATCTGGTTGGTGTTGGCTGTCATGCTGTTCTGAAGTCAGAATTGATCTTCTGCCTTAATATATTGTTAATACTGCATATGGTTCTGTCGTGGCCCGGATATTCAAGTCATTGTGGGATTTTTGTTTCGTTTTTAGTTGTCCCATAGTTGTAACTCAGCAGTGAGTATATGGTCCACAGAGCCATTCTTTTCCTGTCATCTGTAATTTTCAAGTAACCTCAAGTATGACTCCTTTATATTATGAATGGTATGTATTTCCAGTTGTGATGTAATGGTTTGGCTAGTGGCTGAGATAATGAGCTGAAGGACTTGAGCTGATGATCTCATCTTTCAGCCCGCCAGACTCTAAATTTTTTTGCTAATCGCGGCTCATAATGAATACTTACTTACCTAGAATGGTACTTCAAAATTTTTCATATCAAACATGGGGTGAATTTAATAATTAATCTAATGGGACTTTTTATTATTTGAAAGAATTTTCTTGTACCTTTTTAAGGTAGATTATTTCTCTGATTTCTACTATACTGATAGCTCCCTTGTTCCCTCCATGGCTTTAGAGAATTCTTGAGCAGTGAAGACCAGACATAGTGTTTGATGAGGTAGAAAAAGGGTTTTTTTCTGAGCAGAGTTTACATCTGATTATGCAGAGCCTCCAAGTGCTCTGGAAGTACTGTATGGCATGTTTCATAAAAGTAATATTTTAGTAAAGAAGGATCTCATATGACATTGCCTTTCATCATTGCTGCAGAATACCGATGTTCCTCCTTGGGTGGAAGCCATAGCACACAGATTTGTGAAATGAATGTTTATAAAACCAGAGTTTTCAAGTACTTGTGGGTTGTTTTTTTTATTTTTTTTTCCTCATGTTTGTTTTTCTGGAGTTGACAGGATCAAATTGATTTAACTCTGCATGTAATATGTAGATTTTTAGGTGTATTTAAAGGTCTGTATTCATCCCACGGGTGGATTTTTGACTGAGGCATCCAAGTTCGCGATGCAGCTGCTGTGGTCTGCATCTGTAATCCAGAGAAGCAGGGGGATGCTGCCAGAGGGCAGTCTGCAGGTGCCTTTGTTTCTGTTCTCATTTCTCAGATAACAAAGGGGAGAGCAAATATCTTCCCTTCTTTTTTGATTCTGAAGTGCTGTCATCTTTTCAGCAATGGGGTTTGGCATCCTACCTCCAGAGAGGTTTGCTCAGTCACAGCCTAGTCTGTGTAGGATGCTGTTCTCATACTGTTGTTTTTTCTTGTTAGAGCTTTGATAATGTGACTGTCAGGTTGGCATCTCGCTCTGTTTTGTATCTACAACCAGCAGAGCTTCATTTTTGCATCTCTGTCATGTACTAATGAACTGAGTCTTGAATTCTGCTGTTGCTCCTTGAAAACTAAGTGCCAAATTTGTTTCCACACAAAGCTCCTTCACTCAAGATGTGAAGTAGATTCAGATGTGCTAGCAAATACACTTTTTAAAGTTTGTCTTTCCCTGCTTTCTGGCTACTGTTGGAAAGATTTGATTGCAAACTACTTTCTGACTGTGCAGACTTCATTGGTACAGAGGTTTGGAAGAGCAGTAGGGTGGCTTTTTATCATCAATAAATAATTCCAGTAGCATATGGCACTTGGAAATTTTAAGCACTGATAAAATACAAACTTCCAGAAGGTGCCAATATAAAGAGAGATGTTAACTTCCAAGCAATTTTGCCCTTGCATTAGTTCAGAAATGGTAACATTCAGGGAAGATATCTTCACTAAATGTGTGTTACGGATTGCTTTGTTTGTGGCATGCTCTACAAACCCGGCCATGTGACATTTGTGATGGGACTGGACTTTTCGAATTTTGCTGCTCTTTCTAAAAATGAACATTGGAAACACATTAAAAGAATTTGCAAATAACATTGCTGGTATCAAGTGACAAGCCTGGTGGAAATCTGTGGTGCTTTTAGAACCCACTGTGGAAGGCATGACATGGTTTAAGGTCAGTTGTTTAGGGTGTTGTTAGAAGAGCTGGGTGACAGAACACAGATTCTTTGTTGATCCATATCAGGGGTTACATCCTCAATGCTGCTTCAGTACTTCATTGGAAACCAAGTGCTGATCTTTTGGGATATAGCAGATTGCCTGTTTTTACCTCCTTACACATACCTACTTCTATTTGTTTTAACTAAATTAGCAGATGAGTTTAGCCTGCCCTTTGTAGTCACCCATCACCCAGATAAACTCCTGATTAATTGAGAGATGCAAGGGTGGAGTAATTCTCTCCTTAACTCTGCTTGTGCTTCTGACTGATTATGTTTCTGTAATTATTTACAATTATATGAAAATTAAACAGTGTGAGAGGCCTAATACAGTCAGTGCATTGGGCACAGGAACCAGACATAAGGCAATTATTCAACTCTAGGATGAAGAACTGTGATTTCTCTTCCTAGATCTCAGTACCAGGGGTGGGAATGATTATGGCATAATGAAAGTGCAAAAGTTTGCCTCTTGGCTTGTAGCTGATGAGGTTTTAATGTAGCCCTTTGATAGGCAGAGGAAGAAAAAGCTTTATAATTTTGACAATGGACTTTTATCAGATTTTATAAAAGGCATGGTTACCTCTAGTGGCAGGGAACTGGGCTTTGAATGGTCTATGCCAGTCTTGTATTTTCTGTTTCTGGCTAGAGGAGAAACGTTTGTGTTGTCAACAGAGAGAGCCTCTGAGAGGGGAGCTCTTCTTTTGCAGAGAAAAATGGAAGTTTTTCCACAATTCCCTTTCTGTTCCATATCAATATACATGTGATATAATAAAATAATTTTCATTATTTTATGGGGGAAAAGTATTTTTCCAAATATTTATAAAGGCCGTTTGTCATTTAATTATCCAACTATTCCACTTACATTGGTCTGTAACTCACAGTCCCAGTAAATAGTCAAGAAAGATTTGCCAGTGCAGAGAAGGAGCACTGAAGTGCTAAAAAATATCTGAGCCAGCAGAAATAGAGCTTATCTGCACCTTACTTTAAACAACATAGATTTTGAGACTTTTAACATATGCTATTCTATCTTGCTTATTTTCCAAGGATTCGTATTTGCTCCAAGATTTTCTTCCCTTATAGGCCATTAAAAGTTCCTTAGAAGTGTTTTTAGGTTTGCTATGCTTAATTCAGATTAAATCTCAATGGGGAAAACCAGTGCTTTTACTTACTGTAAGAGTGATATCCCCCACAAATGGAAGTTTTGTTACTGACCTTAAGGGGCTTTGATTTTATTCATCAGTTTATTACACTTCACATATTTTTTTCTTATTTCATTTACTAGGATCAATTAGGAGCTGAATTTTGTCTTGAAATAAAAAAGAAAATATTTTGAGTGCTCCTAGGTGCCACTTTGTTATGCATATCCTTGTATATTCATATATATTTTCTAGTAATTTAGATAATTTCATAAATAAAAGATAAAGACACATTTCAAATGTTATAAAATTTCAAATTATTTAAAACAGTCATGCATTAAAGAGTAGTGAATAAACAGTTGTATTTGTCAAGTAAAGGGAGAATATATGATGTGATACTGCTGTGTATGTAAAAGATATCTTAAAACTTTCAAGTAGCATTTGCACTGTTTTGATTTCAGTAGAAGGTCAAATAAGTTTTGAAAGAAAAAGTTCATAATATTTACTGAAATGTTGATCTTTCTAATGGAATGCATTTGTGTAGTTTGTAATACCCGTTCTTTATTCCACTGAATATTATATTTGAAAGTATAAAATGCAAATGCATAAAGAAAGCACACAGTCAAAATGGTAGAAAATATTGCTATTTGGGTAAACTAAGAAAATATTTGCATTCTCCACTTGCCAAACATCCCCCTTTTACCAAAAAAGACAAAAACCTACTATCTGAGTCATTGTACTGCAGTTGCTAATAGAACATTTTCCATTAAAAATATTTACCAGTGAATGTAGGAACTATGAAAGTTTTTACCAAGAATATCACATAAGGGTTAATGAGATTATGGATAAAATGTTAGTTCATAATGCTCTTTATATAATACAGATACCCTTTGATAGGGGAAAAAAATAACTGAAAATTAATCTTGAACTTCATCAGAATAAAAATGCAGCTTTGCTCCTTATCACTTCGGTAAAAGCTTTTTAACAGAATCCAATTTCTTTTTTTTTTTTTGTTTCCCTTCACGTAGCAGAGGGAGTTTAGGATATACTTGGAGACTGAATTAATTTTTCATGGCAAAAGCTGAAGTTGAAATAAATATTTTGAAAAAATGAAGGACCAGCCAACATTCTTAGGTTATGGATGAGGTATTTCAGGGTATATTGTTTTGTTTTGAGTTCAGGTTTTGCCATGTAGCTGAGTCTTGCTTCTTCTAAGTCATATTCGCTCTTACTGACTGATGAAATACATAAAAGCTCAATATGCTTCCACATGAGAACTTGCTGGCAAAATTAGAGCAGTCTTTGGCCAGAGTCTGAGCCCCAGCTGTTAAGTCATATCTAAACTCATTGGAGGAAAGAAATGGAGGTCAGTTTTCAAAGCACAACGAACCCATAAGTATGCTTATTAGTTATTCATCTTTTAACCTTTTGAAGTAGACACACAGTTTTTGGAGGACTGGCTTCTTAGGAGCTCTTCTTAAAAACTTACTCAGAAAGCCACTAATTGTGTTTTATGGCTGCATTAAATACTTCACTTGCAAAAAACCACAGAGATAAAATACCAACCCAGAGTACTGTTTTCATGTCATTTGGTCCCCACATGTGTGTAGGCATACAGATACTGCTGTTTTGCTGGCTAGTATTTCTAATGTGCTTTTCAAAATGGAATATAAATACTGGAGTATTTTCATTTTTCATGCTGTTTCCTGTGTCCAATCCCATGGGATGTGATGTAGAACCGCTAGTAAAGTTTGTTTGTTTTTGTAGGCTTGGAGGGGCGGGGGGTAGGTGGGGGTTAGTTGCATTTCCTTAAGCATTGTTAACTATGTGTTTAAATGTTGGAACTGGGTCAAGAAATTCCACCTCATAATTACATTTGTGGTTTCGTGGCAGAACATAATACCACTGCCTTTAATAGCAGATAGGGGAGACCACTCAAGAGAGCCCTTTTGTCACTCTGTGAAGCACAGACCTCAGGGATAAAGGCCTGGTTTTTGATGCAAAAATCACATTCTTAAATTTATTTTCAGTGCTTAAGGGAGATAATAGAACAAATGATTGATTAATAAAGTAATTTTATGAAATGTTGATTGAAGTATCTTAATTCTGGGTTATACAGTAATATATTAGATTAATAATAATGAGAAGGAGACTGTGTTGCAGCAGGTCAGGTTGTTAACTTTCAGATTAGTTCTATTTAGACAAAAAGGTAGCATCATTACAAATGCTGGAAAATTTGTGTTGAGGGTAGTACTCCTGAAGCCCTCATACTAATACTGTATATTGAAACAAGGGTTATTTTTCCTTTATTTCTTTGCATTTAATTTCTGGATATGGTAATTCATTACACTGTGTCTCTAGCTCAGCACCTGTAGGGAACACAGAAAATCAAGCCACCGAAAGGAGTTTTCCTGCATTTAATGTGTTAGCAGCTGCCACACCTGAAAGTCTCGCTCACTGAAAGTCAGAATTCTCGTTCTGGAGACAGCAAAGGTAATGAATTCGTAATAAAATACAGAAAACTGTATACTAAAGCAAGAAGTTAAATAATCCCCGAGTATATATTGGTTGCACAAGTGGACTGTTTGTGGTTGGAGCAGCTCCATCCACTGGAATGCAAGGGAATTAGTAGCCATTCCTAATTGTACAAACCAAAAGCAAAACCTACAAAAGAGAAGGGGTCTTTCTGTCCCAATGTGGTCCTATGCAACAGGAGCCCAATGTTCATGGAAAGAGCAGATGGTCAGTTCTGCACACAGATTTATTTTACTGAGCTTGTCTGATGAGCTCATCTCAGGTAGGACAGTTCCCTCTTCTCTCCAGGCATTAGAAAGTATCCATTAGATACTTTTAAAGTATCTATTAGAAACTAAATATTCATGGCCGTGTGCTTGTATTACTTTGTTAACACGTGAAAAAATCATCTTTCACGTATGTCTCCATCAGAATTTATGGAGGAAAAAAAAGATGAACTTAATGCTATCCTGTAGTTGTTAATGTTTTTAGGATTATGTTATTCTCATACCTCAGGCAGGTCTTGACCTTTGTGTTGATACAGCACTAGTCTTTATCACAATTATATCCAAGGATGGATTCTTAGGATCTAGATTTTTGAAGTATCCAGACGCTTGAAGATGACAACAGTCCAGGTCAATTTTTTTATGGTGCTTAAGTAGAGTGGATGGGTTTATGAGTGGTTAGGTATCTAGCTCACTTAGACATTTTTATTCCCTATATATGCATTTTAAAGTATTGAAAAAATCTGCAAATCCAGCCCTAGAGGCCACATAGAAGCACATTTAACTTTCCAACTAATATTTGCTATATATTTTACTTTTAGCAGGGTGCTAAAACTCCTGAACTGTTTGGCCTTGCTTTGGGAGATGGGTTAGATCAATCTCTCTCCATGTGAAATGTTATTTTTCTAACAACAACGTGAATTTGCTTGGGAAAGCACAAGTCGCTGTAGGATTTGAGGCATAGTTTACCCCAGTCTGGGCTTAATTCAGCATGTAATTAAACACATTTTTAACTTTAAGCATATGAATAGTTCTAATTAAATTAATGGCTCTCAGTGCAGTTGCGTGATTGTGCCTGCCTGAAACAGACTGTGGGATTAGGACCTTCATTTAAAGGTTGTGCTTTACAGAGTGCCAGAGTTCATCCCTGCCCTTACTGGAAACGTTAGACTATTGTAGCATGTGAGAATCAGTATTCCTGTTACAGAAAAAGATAAATGCCAGTTTTCTGTAGCTTTTCTGAAGACTTTCACCTATTCGTTTATACAGAGTGTTGGGAAAACAGCACTGATAAGTAATAACAAATGTGGTTTTGTGGTTTCCAGCCTGCCACATCAATGCTCTGCAAATGAGTTTGGTTTGCAGCAGGCACTGCATATTGTAAGCTGTTTCTGAGGCAATATTTAAATATACTTCCCTGGCAGCATAGAAATATAAATAAACATGCGGTGTTAACTTGTAATATTATTAATCTGAGTGAACTTCAAAAGTAGCTTACCAAAACTGCAGCGTTATTTTTGTTGGATTTCAAAGGAGATGTGCTGTACAGATAGCAATGTTTTATCAATTGCACAACAAAATCAAAGTGGAAACAGTGTTTGAAAAAGCCTTGTAGAGTTTTGTACTGATGTGCTAATCCATTCAAATTTTATTGTTAGCATCTGTACTGAATGATTGGAAGAATTACCACATTAGGGGCCCTTGAGACAAGTATTATTTACATTTGTGTCAGTGAATTTGATAGATACATTTTCAAATTTAGGGAATCGGGGATGGGTTAAGCTATTAATGAAACTTAAATAATATTAAATGTGAGAATATGATATTACTGCTTATGCCTGTTGTTATTGCTATTATTATTGTTGTTGTTGTTGTTATTATTAGCATTATTATTATTGCTTTTATTAAGATAATATTCCAGGTAAACACCCCCATGCTGTTTTGCTAGAGCTTCTGCATTTATTAAATTATAATGATATTTTTGAAGGGCAAGGAAGAGTATATTATAAATTAATTAGGAGATAGATGATGACCTTTCACCATTTCAACCAGCTGCACAGACTCGCTGTTGAGGTCTCTCAAAGCTGTATCTTTGCTGCTGATACAGTTTTCCTGGTGTGTCAGGGAGTTTGTGGCAACCTATTCTAGTGGAATTTCCCTGCACATGGTGGCAGTGTGGAAGATCTCACCACACAGAAACAATACTTGCTCTATTTGCTTTTTGTTTGATAAGCCACAGTGTAAAGAAGTGCCCTTTTTTTGTTGTTGTTTTGGGGTTGGCTTTTCTGTGTTCGTGCCCGCAGATGAATAAGGTGCCTGTTGTCTGTGGGTATTTGTAGCATGCAAATATAACTCTTCTGTGGCACTTCAAAGAGGTTGTTTGTGTGTCATTGTGGTGGTTTTAGTTAGCAGTGCTACCTGACTGGGTAAGTTAGGCTGGGAGTGATTAACTTCATAACAATTTAAGTGTGTGTGTGTATACTTCAGCCACAAGCGTATTCAAGAATTAGACAGTACTGAAAATCACACACGCTGGGTAGAATGCAGGATTCCCACACATTGTTTTGCAGAGTGGCATTGCATTCACAACATTTCCAGTGCATTAAGAAAAGCGTTTAACTGAACAAAATTAAATTTAAAAGCTGTCAGAACCAACCAGATATTTTCCTGGTTTTCTCCACCACTTTTGTGGTGTCTTAAAGACCTACCTTGCTGACATTTTTAAATAAAGCAAAGGTATTCAGTGGAGAAAATGCTAATTTATGCTACTCATGCTTTATGTAGGAAAGGGTATTTCTTTCAAAAGGTTACATTTACCAAAATCCTTATGATGTGAAGGGTTTGTTGATGCATGGGGTAAAGACAACCCAGGAGGGGGCTGTGCAGCTGTTGCCAGCTGTGTGTTTGGACAGCACTAAGACAAGGGAATCTGCACTCCTCCATTATTCTTTCTGCCAATAAAGTCACGGCTGGCCAGAAAGAATTGCTTATAATGCAACAGCACATGATCCAAAAGCTAGATGGATTTCATGAACAGTTATAACAGTTACAGTAGTGGTTCTGCATTTCTTTTGGATTTTTTTTCTGTTACTAAAAGTCTATTGATGCAGTCAATGCATATTTTAAAAATAAGCCCTTTAAAGAGAAAATGACTGTGGCAAGATTGAACACTAAAGACTTGTGCTGTTCACTGGACTCCTCCCTTTGAGAGATGTATTCTAATAAGAGCTGTCTAATTAAGAAATTTTGTGGCGTTTGCAGGAAGACTGGTTTATTTCATGTTATTTTCAACAGAAAAATGAATGTATTTCTGTGGTGTGTTTTATACAAGGATGAGCAGACACATGTTCCTTTTCTCAGAAGTCTTCTTTGTGGCTTTGTGAGAGGGCTGTCTGTATAACTTTGGAATACAGAAATAAAATGTCTCAACAGTGGAGTTTGGTCCCGGAGCAAATATCTACAGACTAATTATGATTGCTGCCTACACTGTATTTCCTGTGGTCGTCTGTTAAATTATGATCTCTGTCACGTACTTTAGAAGTACCAATTGCTTTCATATGGTAATATGGAAAAGAATCATAGTTAAATAAAATGCTTCTTTGGCACTTGCTCTTGGAAATACACGATTGTGTAATTCCTAGGCAAATTTGAGTTGTGTCTTTAGGTATTTTGGTATTTTTCTGCACTGTTGAACATCTCAGTAACTTACTTCTCTCACAGCCCCCTTTTTAGCTCAGTTAAGCTGTAGATCTTTCCTCCTTCCACACACCCTTGTGTTTCAGACTACTGAATAATTGACTGTTGTGCAAATGGTTTTGCCTCCCCTCCTCTTTGAGAGCCTTTCAGGCAGAAGCTGGGACAGAAGAGCCCCAGTTTCACAGAGCCTGGCCTTTTCTCCTTACCCCCAGCAGATTTGAGAACTGGGTTCACAGTAAGGTTGAGAAGGAGCTTGGTGAGCTGAACTTTTCTTTCCATGCTTTCTTAAAAATACGTTTCTTCTACCTCTCAGCTTCTCAGATCTGTATGGCTTTGGTAGCTGTCTTCTTGAAGACTGAGCATGTTGAAAGTAGGGCACACCTTGCTCCTGGACAGAACTCTCTGTGCATGTGAAGGAGCAGCAGAGTTACACTGCTCTGAGTCCAGGATTGAGAATTACTGAAATAGCCAGCGCCAGCTTGGAAAATTGGTTTGAATCCTGGAATTTTCAGCTGTAGGAGTTCATCAGCCTACTGGTCTTGCCTGCTGGGGCCTTTCAATCACTAGCCCCCAGATCCAGCATCTTTGTCGTCCCATGGAAAATTATTCTGTGTTTTGATTACTCTCTCCAGAGAGATTGCAAGCTTCTTCCTTGAATGAGCAGATAGAAATGATGTAACAGATACTTAATTGCCTAAAAGCTCACAGAAGGTTCTGCAAACTACCGAAAATTCAACAGTGAAATAAATAACTTGAAACATTACACTTTGGTGCACCTGTTTTATTTGAACATAAAGTTACTGTTTTGAAGAGTTTATGTCTATAGTTTAGATTGCAATATGTAAAACTGTTTTGTATTAAAAACAAAACAGTACATTCTCACAAACTGGGCATGTTACACCAGAACTTTGACTAAGCAGTGATTCACAGCTATCCTCAAAAAACTGTGTCATGAGAAGTTGTAAAAAAGTATCCTACTAAAGTTTCATTTGGCAAGCAGAAATAGCTCTGCTACATTAAAATTTGTTTCTAAGTTCTGTCTAAAATGTATGGTGTGGTGTGTTTGTAGCATATGCTGTAGTTCAACTGTATTTTTAATAGCTTTGTAACTGTTTTTCTCTCTACTTTGCCATATGAATTCTTTTCAGTTTGAAAACTGTTATGCTTGCATTCATCCCAAGAAAGGAATTATTTTGGGAAAGTTGAGAAAAATGTGTTTAAGCATTCTGTAAAAAAAAAAAAATAAATCAGTTTGAGTCCTTATTGGTTGTAATTGAAAGTTTCAAGGAATAAAAGAACCAAGTCTCTGGCCCTCCTGGGGTGGGAGGACATGGATGAAGCACAGCTGTGGGTGTGACAGAGCTTTGGTCCAGGTAAGAGGAGGGTCTCTGGATGCTGTTGTAGGATAAACCCTCACCACAGCAATTTTGATCTCCAGTCCTGAGAACAGGCCAGGACTGACAAAAGGATTTTGTGTGACATGGATGCAACATGAATGGACTTATGCCACCTTCTTTTGGGCTGTGAGTTGTGAGGGGAGACTCCCTCACCACAAGGATTTCTTCTTTTGTGTGCTGCCGTACAGGGATGTAGGAAAAACCTTCCAAGAGTCCAAGGAAAATCTGGTAGTCCAATGGACATGAAGAATTAATTCTATAGCTTCTGAACCACCTTTGGGGTCCTTGATTTTTCTTCTCCATTTTAAAGATTTTTTTGGATGTTCGGATGTTTTCTAAGATCCCTCTTTTAAGATGCTCTGCAGTCAGGAGAAGTGACTTTTTAATTCCCATGGGAATTTTCCCTCTCGGGGTTCCTCTGGAAGCTGATGTCCTTCACAGCACCCCCGGGCACCCCATTGGTGCCACGAGAACCAGTGTGGGAATATACACCAAGGTTTGCCTTGCTGTTATCAAGCTTAAGCAGAAAAGCCCAGGATAAACACACAGATGTGGGCAACTGCTGTGCCCTCTGATGGCTTCAGCTCAGGTCTGCTGTCAGCTTGTTTCTGTTTGATGCTTCCAGTGTTCTTGGGGAGGGGGGTGGGAGAGCAGTGTGGCTAACTGGAAACAGGCTGCATGGGGGACAAGACTATATTACAGGAGTGATTGCTTTCTAAATAAAGAATTTCTGTCTCTCTGGAGAGAAATCAGGAAAAGGACCATAAAGTTCCTGTTGTCCAGCAGAAGAGAACCATCTGCTGGAGTTACGAACAGTTGGCTGCGTTTAATGGCCAGTGGTTGATGGTCCCTGCTCTAACTAGCGTGAATTAGTTTATTCAGTGCAGGTGATTGAAAGTGTAGAATAACACACCAGAAATGAGAAAGGACGAAAAGGAAAGTGGATAAAAGGTGTTTAAAAACAAACATGTGGTTCCACAAAGGCAATATTTTTCTGTTTTGGTTTTTTTTTATTATGAATTATTGTAAATGTCAAAAGGCACTTGTACATGCCATGTCGTGATGTTGGTGAGTCATTAACTTTGTCTTCAGAGAGAAACATGGCATTTTGGCACTTCCTTGTCTTTTTCCTTTCTTTCTTTGTGGTTTTCCGTTTCTGTTCTGCAAACAGTTAGGATGAAGTAAAGCATTCTCTGTTTTCCACTAGGTCTCATTTGCTACAGCTTTCTGCCTTTAAATTACTTCTGAACCACAGAATCTGGCAGGGCTCGTTGGAAGGCATTTGAGGACAACTACTTGATCTGGAGTACAGCCATGTACGGTACTTGAAGGCATAGAACAAAGCAGTATAAATTGAGATTATTTTACTAAATGTTTATGGCTCTTCCAGGACAGCCAGTAGAATTACAGAAAAAAAATCTTAATTAGGGCATGGCATGTAAATACTCACTTTTTATTGCATCGAGGAATGCTTTTACCTTCTCTGTTTTAAAACAAAGGCCTATTTAATAGCTTTTCTTTAGTTGTGTCCCTAATCTAACATTTCTTGTCTAATTGTTGGCGTTCAAGTACATGTAAAGAATTGCTAACATCAGGGGCATTGAATAAATGATTTAAGGAGGACTGACTGGGATAGGAGATGAATCACGCTTCCACAACCTTGCAACCCGGTTAAAACTCAGTACTATGAAACAAGTAAATGCAAATAATAATAATAATAATAATACTAGTAATAGCAGTAATTTAAAATATCTTTGACCAGTTCTATCCTGATATGTACCCACAAAGCCTCATTAGATCCTGTATGCTTCTGCTATGTGGGTACATGTGTGCAAAACCAAAGCTTATTATGGAATTGAGAAATTCAAGCCATGCAAAATGTTTTGCAAGGTGTTAAGTCATATTTTTTGCCTCTCATAGCCATTAAGGCTTGTGTTCTTCCTGCAACAAGCTCTGTGTGTACTCAAGAACTTTAAATATTTAGAAGCATGTTTTCAAAACTTGGCTAGTTACTTGAATGCAAATGAGAGAGATCAAGGTCTTTTGTGCAGTTTTCCACTGGCAAAAGAAAGTGCCCACGCAAATAAGGTGGATCAGGTTATTCCTAGGTGGGCTCCAATTTACTCACAGGTTACAGGTTAAAAATCACGAACTCAAACAGAGATTAGCTTGAACTCTTGTGGGGCTTTGGTAAATAGTGCTGTGTTTTCCGTGTGTAAGTGTTATTTCTTTTAATAAAAGGAGCAAATACAAACTTAAGGGCATTCTAGATGTGTGGAACATCTTTGCTTATAGTATTAAGATGAATGTTGCTGGCAACAGTATGTTTGTATTTAAAACACACTTTTTAGGAGGTCAGTGTGGTTATTTAGTGTTTTAAATTCATTATACTCATTCTATAATTTTGTGGCTTCCCTTCCATTGGTAATAATGCAGTGGTGAAAATGATATGCAGCATTTAAAAGGTTAATGTTACCTTTTTGATTAAAATACAATGATTACACCTTAGAGATGGATGCTGGTTGTTAATTTTCTGTGCTTGCTCTGTCGAGTTTACAGTCCTCCAGCAGAGGAAGCGCTGGCTTGTGAAGTGTGCCAGCAGTACCTAAATGTCCCCCCCATCATCTTTTTATTGTGTATTTGCCCCAAATCGTATCAAATGGCTTTTGAAGGGTCTGAATGCTTTTTCTGTCGTGGATTTAGTACACACAAAGCAGTAGATACACACATGAAGCACCCAACCTACTGCCAGCATCATGTCCCAGGTTGCAAGAGTTCGTTTTTGCAGGAATGTTGTCTGTGAAATCATGAAGACTCTTTACATAAATCCCTGTAACAATGTGTTCACTTGAGAAAGGCCAACAATGTTTTCTGTTTTCTTTGCATTGTGAGTTCCAGACAAAGGCAAACACTGCCCTGATAGAAAATGCTAAATAAAGAAGTGAAATGACATATTGCTGATTTTAATTCACAGCCGTGCTTTTCTGCTTTAGTAACGGCATGACACATAATTCTGGTTCTCTTCTACATCTTCTTAATGAACAGAATATTTCATGGAGAAGCAGAGTTTAGTTATCTTGTGGCTAACTGGGCAGAAGTTACTGCTGTGTCACTATTATTTGAGCTACATCAAGGGATTGCAGGGAAGTGAATCTGTTTGTACTTTAGTGAAGTCTAGAATGCTGTTTTTCTTACTCTCTAAGAACAGGTTGAAATCTTGTGTGTCTTATTTCCTTGGGCCAAATGTGGAATTTATTTAGATCTCAGTCAGATACATAGTAACACATTCACATTCAGCAGTATGAAATTTCCCAGACTACTTTAAGTGATGCCAATTAAGTTCACAGCTACATGAGTCACCTAGAATAAAAAAGAGAGCAAAGTGACCAAAAAAGCACATAGCCATCTTTGCATGCAAAAGATTTAGGAGGCATGCCTAAATAAATAAGTGTGAATTTTATTAATTTTATTCTCTAAAGTGCCAGTGAAATGCATGCTTATGAAAAGCTGCCTGATTTTAAAAGGTAAACAGCAAATCCAGATATATTCTACTAATATTAGAGAGAGGACACTTAACAGGCATCAGACTTGGTTTTATGAAACAGGAGGCAAGACATCTAAATGCAAAATTTTTCAGAGGTGTTCCTCGTTTTTAATGTGCTGTCAAACAAGGTGTATGTAAAAAGAATTCATAAGCATAGAAATGGCCAGGTAAGGTTCACCTCTTAGCACAGGCGCTCTGGAAAAGGCTGTAAATGTTACATGATAAGCAAGTTTAGCATAAAGAATAAAGGTTTAGTAAAAAATACCTCTTCCTTTCTAACCTGGGTCAAAATTCAAAGTAATTTTGCCTGGGGGGGGTGGTGGGGGAAAGAAGTGTGTGAAAGGTGACTTCTCCAAATGGTTTATATTTTCTGTAAAAGCAGAGAGCTGTTTAAATACCAAGGAGGCATTTGGCAGTGTTCAGTTTGTTCCTAATTTCAGTTGGACTGCAAAAGAAGGAGAGGGAGAGGAAGCAGTAAGTGCCATTATTAAAGATATTAGTGTCCTGCCTGTAGTGTGATAGGGTGTTGGTGCCTGACTCAGCGTCAGAATTGCTGTATTTGGTGTAGAATACTGTGCAGCCTTACATTTATGTGTACTGGCAAAGTATGGACGTGGGTAGAATGTAACTGTAAAGCTACAGAGAGATATGCACATGGTTACTTTGCAGGCAAAAAGGGAATGAAACACATTATGAATGGAATAAAAGAAAATACATCTGAAGTGCAAAAGCAGGAAAGGCCCAGTATTTCTGTTGTCTACTCTGACCTTGTTGAGGGCACGATAAAACCACGTGGGATTTAGTAGATGACTGTAAATGAATGTGTGTGTACACACATAAAGTGAGAATCAAGGAGAGGAATCAGTCTGGAGAAAGGGAATTCCAGACAAATGAGGCAACACAGGCTGAAGGGCAACCCCAGCTGCATGGTCATGAGGATGGGACAGGGAAGAATGCATGAGTGGGCATATTGGGATGATGGACACAATATTGGAGAGGCAGGATGGAGGGGGGCCAAAAAGAGGTTTTAAAAAAAACAAGGATGCTAAATATAAATTGGATTCAGACATTAACTGTGTCACTGTGATAAAATTACGGCTGTTAACATTGTTTTGGTCTGGAAGGATGAAAATTCAGTCCTTAAGGTTCCAGTTTATAAGGGTTGAGGGACAAAGTTAAAAGAAATAAAGAGTATGAATGGAGGCAGGAAGTAACAAGACCATGAGTGGTGATGTAGGTGGAACGGGTTGCTAATGAATTAAGTAAACAAACCGAGTTCTATTTAGTTAGTTCTAAATTCGGAGTAATTTGGAAAAATCCCAAAATAAACTTTCAAGCTTTTTCTTACACTAAACCTGGAGAGATTGGTTTTTTGGAGGCTTTTTTTTTTTTAGATCTTCATATTCAGTAATGTATTTTCAAAGTATCTGTTAAGTTAAATGTGTTATCTCAAAGTCCATTAATTCATTTTAAAAACCTGTCATTCAGATTCCATAATGTGAATGTGTTTTAAATCCCTAGATAAGTTTATTAGGACAAATTGCATTTCAAATCTTGGACAATCATTGTCTTGTATTTATTGACTGGAGAAAAGAAAAAAAAAAGTGTAGAATTGCTGATTACTGCTGGTTGAAAAATGTCCCAATCTAATTTTCAGGTGGTAAAAATGTACTCATAATTGAATTTAAACCTAGCCAAGGCACTTAGCATTGCCTTGCTGACTTCTTCGTCTACACAGAAAATTGTGCAAATATGAAACCACTTATCTCTAATATTTTGTAATTGTAGCCTGTGTTCTCCTTCAAATCACTGTTGTTATTTTTTGTTCCCCCTGGATCAAATTCGCAGGTGTCTTACACTCCTTTTCTTGCTCTCCACAGCTGGCATGATTTTATTTTAAAAACTTTTCCTTGTGGCTGGTGGTACCGCAGACAATTTTGTGAAGCCACAGCAGCTGCGAGGCTGCTTTGTGCGGAGTGAAGTGCCCTCTCTCGGGGTGGGCTGGCTCTGCTGCCTGACCCGCTCCGGCTGGGAAGCAGGAGCTCACAGAGGGGCTGAGCGGCAGCAGTCAGGATGTGGGATGCAGGATGCAGGGAGATGGGGGGGATCTGCAGCCTCCTCCCCACGGGAGCAGGAGCAGTGCTGCTGGATGTCCTGAGCTGTGATGGGCAGCTTAGTAATCCCTCCATGGGAAGACCTGGAAATGTTGTTTGGCAGTGTATTGGGTCTCTCTAGGCTGGGACTGGTGTCTGCAGAGAGCTGATTGGACCAAGCACCACGGTGTGGGGCCAGTCTTGGTGCTGCAGCTTGATGCTTTAGATTTGGGGGGCTGCAGACGGGGTCAGAGTGTGAAGCTTCAGGACTTGCAGCTCTGAGGGTCTGCTCCTCTTGCTCCTCCCTGCAGTTCCTCTGGTGAGTAGAAGGTCAGGAGGAAGGTGGAGGTTTTGGTGGCTGCAGTGCCATGTTGCTCTATGGGAGAGCAGCCCCTGAGCCAGGGCAGCACCCTGGGAGTGGTGCCTTCCCTAAATTGGCTGGGAGGGTTTAGGAGGATTCCCCTCCTCCTACAGCAGCAGGTCCTGTGGAGGCAGAATGAAACTTCCACGTTACCAGGTTCTTTCAGCAGTTAAAAAAAAGGGTCTACTGATGTATTGGTTGATTTGGTGAATGGTCCAGGAAGCTAAAGGTGATCAGAAATCACCCTCGGGACTGCAGGACTGAATCGTGATATGGAATTACTCTTGGCATTGCTGTGCAGCCGTGCCAAGCAGGGTTCTGTTTCTTTACTCTCTCCTACATGAGCATCATATATTGGTTAGAAGCTGAAGACAGAGAATCTGTAAGATTTTTTTGTTGTGGTGTTTTTTTGTTTGTTTGTGTGTTTTTAATAAGCTCCTAGACAGAAATCCAAAATCAGATGTGACATAATATAGCACTGGGGGCCTCAGGCTCTACTGTATTCCAAATAATAGTTGAAAGTCAGTGTATTCTGGTAGCCTGACAAAAACTTGATGATTCTATACCAGCTTTCCCACTGACAAATTTGTAGTCTTGGTTTAGAGATTTTCTGTTAACCTGCTGAAAGCTTGAGGTAAGCCCACCTGATTTGCCTGCTCTTCCTGTGACAGAGATACTTTGTCCATTAAAAACTTCAGCAAACCACTTCAGGTTTTTTGGACTCCAATTAAATAACCAGCACAACCATGAAAGTTACATCTTGCTTTTGAAGAGGTAGATTGTTAAATTTTACCCTGTATCCCACTCTGTTCTAATGCCACTGCTACTTCACCTCCCAGTCAGAATGGAGGGAAATTGTGTGACCTCCCATGGCCTGGGAGGTCCTTACCAAGAAAATGTGGTGGTGTTTTTTTGTGTTTTTGTTCCTGATTAACACCAGGTTACCTATGGTCTTTGCAGGCTCCTGTGCTGTTGTTGCTGTCTGATCTCTTCTTTTATTCCTGCTGCCCTAAAGTGTATATTTATTTAAACAGCAAAAGGGTGGTATTTTGTTATGGCACATGGGTGCATCCCTGTGCTAGCTCAGTTTAGCTGCCCTGAATAACAGAAATAGCAAATATGCAGGGACATGTGAGTATCAGGCTGGCACCTAAGACTCCCCAGGGTGTTGGGGGACGTATCCTGGCTGCCAGCCTTGGCCATTGCTGGCAATCCTGCAGAGCTGTGCCAGTTTCACTTCACTGTAGAGATGTGCAGCAAGCCTGACACTTGTTTTAAACCAGAACAAGCTTATACCACTCCTTCTCTTCATGCAGATGTGACTCCTCTGTAGATATGAACCTCTGTGGTGCCGTCTCTGCTTTCTTTTTTATCTCTTTGTGCTTGCGTGCAGCCGCCAACAGACTGCTGCCCTTTTTTCCATACCTGCAATGATACTTTTTTGGCATTTTGATTAAATTTAATCGATATGCCGATAGGTGCATTGATTAAATACAGTCATTGGTGCCAAAACAGCGTCTCCCCTCATCCACTGGAGTTTGTGAAAGGAAAGTGTGCTCATGGTGTTCAGCTTGGTTATGGTGCCTTGCTGCTAGGAGCCTGTGCTGTGGCTGAAACCATTGTAGGGATCTGGTGTTTCAGCAAAAAGAGCCTGGAATGGTTTCATTTAGAGGAGGTTGCTGCAAGCTGAGCTGCCTGAGGAGGGCAGGCAGCCTCAGGGCAGTATCTCCAGTGACTGCAAATTCTTTTTCAAGTCGCTTTTTACTGAGGCTGCTATTGTGTTGCTGGTCTGCAAAACAACCTTTACTTCTCTTTCCTTATTTCAGGAAGTATCGCTTCTTTCAGTGGTGCCAGTTTGGAAATGCTCTTTGATTGCCTCCTGTGTTTTTTGAATTGTGCTCTTTGCATGTGTCCTCCTGCAAGAAGATGTGAATCAAAAAACACATGGAAATGCATCTCAGTACATTGCTCACATTGCTCAATCTGCTTGTATCATCTATGTTTAGCTTCTCTTCTACTCTATCACTTCTATCCCTGAGGCAGCTGTAATTTATATCTGTTAATTATTTTTCTGCACTCTAGCATGTTGAAAGAAGAGAGATTGAAAACCCAGAGAAAGGTGCTAAAGTGTAGATGAATGAAAATATCTACTCTGCATGTCCAGAACTTAAAATGGAAGCAAATAGAAATAAGTTCTTTGGGATGTTATCTACCTCTCTTTGTATTTCTAACTCGGTGCTGAGGCATCCGATGACATACTTTGAAAAGTGAGAATACGTAAGTGCCTGTAAATCACTGTGGCTTGACATATGAGACTACTCATGTCTTTCGGTTTGTAAATATGATTTATATTACACTGCAGAGAATCTGAGAAGTCCTCCCTAAGCCAAAAATGTACAAACAGTTGGCATCTGCAGTTTTTCGGCACATTATTGCACTTAATAACACTCCTGGTTTGGAATATTACATGTTAATGGTTTCACGTGCAGGCAATGCCTGTAAAATTACTCTTCTGCTGGGAACTTCACTGATGGGCTTTTTTTGTTGTCTGAAGAGCATTTCTCAAAGGTGCAAATTCCTGATCTGTTTGTTTCCCTGCAACTTGTGGCATGTCCAGTAGATTGCAGCTGGCTGGTAGCAGGCAGCAGAGAGGGTGAGTTAGCCCATCCCTGTGAATCCATCTTGGAAAGGCTGATGTGCCAGCACAGCTGCTGCCCAGTCTTCCTGTACACAGTCCGGAGCTGCAATCCTGAAGTGACATTTGCCTCTTGACACCATCCATTGTCACAGGCTGAAATGTGTGTGACACCTATTCAGAGTTTAAAATCACTGCAGATCCATCTAAAGGCAAGTTAGCCACGGCTGCTGTTGCCGTACGTGACGTACCTTATGTCTGGGTGAGTGTTTAGTCCTGTCCTGGCTGGAGGTCAGTTCTTAAAACACCTTGGTAGGGCTTCTGGGCTTTTCTCTGAGTGATGGAGCACATGGAAGTAACACAGGTCACAGGACCTTACTGCCACTGCCTGAAACCAGGGGAGAAAACAAGTGGGCATTACACGAGAGGGTTGAAAAAGTAATTGAGGTGCCCTGAGTATGTAAGTGTGCACATGATGGGATTTCCAGAAACAGCCACCGTTCCAGATGCACAAACAAGTTACAGTTCATCAGCTGTTTATGGTAATTGCATGTGCATTATTCGCCCCTGGCAGAAGCAGGGTCACTTGAGTTAAAGAGCGAGCATGTGCAGTTGCCGTGTTTGGAGGTTGATTCACAGAAACTTGTTATCACACGGTATTTAATTGAGCTTTTTTTGGTCTTTCCCAACTTTCAGCAGAGGTGGTGGTATATTTAAATAAAGGCTTTGTGAACGTGACCCATAGTGAGTACTGCACTGAATGCTTCCCCTCCACAGGGATGGGAATTGCAGCCTTGCCGCACTGCTGGGCGCTGCCTCCAAAATGTTTTCTAGCAGGAAAGTCCATATTGTTGCAAACAAAGGGAGAACTTGGCTAAACCAGATTGGATTGCTGCATCTGGTTTTGGACTGTTGGCACTGGCACTGGGACATCAAAATCCTCCCTTGTGGCATTCAGGGGCTGTGTCTGTTGGAGGGGTGGGAGAGCAGGACGTTTCCCACTTCATCCTGGAAATGCATCTGGGATAAGGCCAGCTTTATTGTGTATGTTTCTGGATTAAAAGCCCCCTTTATCATTTTCTTTTGGAAAATAGAGGAGTCTTTCAGTTCCTATCTGAAGAAATATCTCTGAATGGTTCAGGATGTTGAATTTGGGGCTTCTGGGATGCCTTCTGCTTTATGATTTAAACACAACTTCAAAAACAGTGGGAAAAGCAGCTACAGTAAAAGCAAATTAGATTTGTTTGCTGTACCCTGTCTTTCTGCTGAGGGCAGTTAATTCTGTTCCTGATTCGTTATTTGCAAAAAAGTTACATGAAAGCTTGAGTAGCACACAACATCCTTGTCTGATTCTCTCTACCATCCTTAGGGCTACTTGAATGAAAGTATCGTCAGGAATTCTGGCATGAGGCACGAAGGGATGTTTATGCAGTGCTTGGATCAAGAGCCAGGCATGGCACTATGCTTTTGGGCCAATGTGGGAGGCATATCACCAAGGAAGCTAAAACCCCACAAATTGAAAATTCAGTTGAAAATTCATCATTGATTTTTTTTTTCTTCCATTTTTAATTTGACAGGCCATCAGCAGTCTTGATCAAAGCCAAAGTAAAGAGGAGGATTAAAAATTAAAAAAAAATATAAATATGTAATTTAATTTCTTGTTCGGTGAAAGTTGTTTTGTTGTGACATCTCTGAGAGCATTGGTATTTTGTACCAGCTTTGTGGAGCTGGTTAGAAAGCTATAAAATAGGATGTGCTGGAGGAATAGATTGGTTTGTTAAAAATACTGTAGCGATACCATGCTAAAAGCAGTTTGTATTCAGATCAGCATTCGTTACCTATACAACAAACATGTCTTACTTCATAGGTTACCTAAGCAAGCTTTTTAAAGTTCAGCAATAAAATAATAGATGAACATAGAATTTATGAAAATATTTGGTGTCCATGTGACTCCCTCTGGATCTGACAACTTGCTTTTCCCAAGGGTTTGCCTTCTGTAGGGGCGAGGTCTATCAGCAGGAAGTTATGAAGAGGGATTGCTGAGAGTTTGCTTTTTCCTGCCTTGTACTGAGGGAAACCTGGAAGGTTTAAACTCCTGAAGTAGCAGCTGGGTGGGCTGTTTTGGTCTGGATTTTGGGTGTTACAATTATTTTTGAGTGTTACAATTATTTTTGGGTGTTACTGGTTTTTGTTGTTTTTTGTTTGTTTTTTTTTTTTTTCTGAGAGAGACAAATTCCTATTAATCCAAAAGTAAAAGCAAAGAAAAGCTCGTTTTTATCAACAAATGTTCACTTCACAGCTTACCTCAAATCTGTGCTGGGTCATTCATTAATTAATCACTGTTAATTTTTGCATCTTTAGAGAATTTTTCCTCCTTGGACTCGTTGCTCCTGCATTTATTCTTTCATCTATTGATGCCCATGTTGCATATATGAATTAGTTGGATTCTATTTCTGAGGTCCTGCCTTTGCATAGTGCATTTGACAGTTTCATTTTGCAAATTAAGGGAAGATGTGGATAGAGAGATCTTCAAAGCCCCAGCAACCCAAGGAAGGGTGGAGACTCTAGGATGCTTTCAAAGGTAGTAAGAAGTGGTCTTCATCTTCTTTTATTTCAGTATTATGATGATAAAATAGGGATGTGGTGGTGCCTGGCTTCAGGCACTCTTGGCTTGTTATGGTTTTAAAGAGATATTCCACATGGGAAGCTTTTTCCTAGTCAGAAGGAGAGGTTGTATTGCTGCAATTGCTGGAGCTTGTGTTTTCTTATCTCCTGTCTCAGTCTAAATAAGACATCTGCTTGTTTTGTGTTAATAAAATAATATTTTGGTAGCAGAATGTATTATTCTGGCTCTGTCCTAATTTCTAGAGGCTAGTTTGTAGTCAACCTCTAGCTAAAGAATGTTTACAGAGAATGTTGTAAGGCCTGAATACAGTAAATTTAGGTCATTCTTAAGTTTTCTTTCTTTTTTTTTTTTTTAATTTTTTTTTATTTATTTTCACTGACATGGTTTTGAATAGGGTTTGTATTTCCAGAGTTGCTAAAACTGCATATTTAAAGAATTATGTTCTTATGCATTCAGTTTTCATGATGTTTTTGTGAAATGCTCTTGCGTGGATCTCCTAAAGGATCCATCCATTGTTGCTATGCATTTAACTTCACAAGTAGAATGGCAATTTTTTGATAACTGTCTTCAGTAGTATCCCATAACTTATTTTTTAACTGTTTTTAGAACTGCAATGAAGTTCCTTTTTTGATGTTGTTAAGACAGTAAAAAGCTAAACCTGAACAGTTCTTGAACTGTTTTCCACTCTAGTAGATATAATTTGGATCAAAATTATAGCCATCCAGCAGGCTGATTGCTAAAAACTTTGTCTGATTGCTTTGAGATATAGAAAGAGGGGAGTTGTTTAGGGTTTTTTCCCTATAAGGTTGTAAGAATTGTTAATTTCTTATTTGATGAAGCAACTAACATGCTTTGAAATCAGAGATCCAAAAATCTATTTTTCTTGTCTAGCATGTTGAATTTCCCACAGGACTCCTTAGTGTTTTTGTTATGTTCTAAGAATACATCAGAAAAGTCTTTTGTTGAAGTAGTAATATCAATAGGTTCCTGTTGCACCTGTGAGTTAGGCGAAGGGCTGTGAAATTGTAATTATTTTTGGAATTCTAATTTAGTTTCACTTCCACCTTGAAATAAAACCCTGAAAAGGTTGAGTAGGCTTCGCTGTATACTGTTCACTGTAAGAAAAAGAAAGTAATTAAGTTGATATCCAGCTGTGTGGTGGAGCTGAGTGCTGGAGGGAAGGGATGCCATCCAGAGGGACCTGGGGAGGTGGGCATGTGTGAACCTCATGAAATTCAGTCCGGGGAATAGCAGCCTTTCTATTGCTTTCCCTGTTATTGATATATCTAAAATGTAGGTTTGATATGTATTAAGAGCAGCTCTGCTATTTCTAGAGGTCTTTAACTTCAAAAATGCATGTATTGAGGAGGCATAACAACATAAAAATCTGATGAGGTTGTGTTTTAGCAGGGGCTCTATTCTACAGCTTAGATGTTCTGACAATGTATAATTTGCTACTATTTATGTTGGTATTTAGTCGCACTTCTGGAACTCAAAAAAGGCAGGAAAAAGGCAGACATATACTTATCCACCAGGTATCAAGCTTAGAGTTGGAAAACCAGAATATTCAAAGAGTTGCAGATGGTCTCATTTACTTTGTTTTAGCCCCTGTGCAGTAATTTCATATGATGGGTTCCTCAAGCTTCTTCTGAATTTTGCAGTGCTGTTTCTGCCTTATTTCTGACTGTTTGGTTTTTCAGTTTCTTTTGGCTTTTCTGCTCTCAGTTTTGGTTGGCTTGAAAGTCACCATTTTACCAATTGAAAAGCACAGACCAGTTGTAAGGTAGAATCAGAGAATTCCAGAATGGTTAAGGTTGGAAAAGACATGTGAGTCCAACAGGTAACCCAGCTCTGCCACCACTAAATCATGTCCCAGGTGCTAATTCTTTTGACCCCTTTAGGGATGGTGATTCCTGCCCTTCCTTGGGCAGCCTGTCTGGCAACCCTTTCTGTGAAGGCATTTTTCCCAATGTCTAATCTAAACCTTCCCTGTTGCAACTGGAGGCCATTTCCTCACATCATGTGGAAATAGTGCAGGGCAGGATTCACAAAGATGGAAGCTTCCAGGCTTTTTATTCTGATGGGTTGCATGGGTATTTAATATTTAATCCAGTCAATATTGTCTTTTGAGGTATGTTAAGAGGGTATTGTGAAAATTAGAATGGCAATTACATGGCAGTTGCACAAGCAAAAGAGAATTGTCCTCAGCTTTTGTTTTTATTTCCAGGTTTGTTGTTTATTTTTTTAAATTAATTTTTATAGACAAAATGCATGGCTTTTGCACGTACCTCAAAAAACTAGTGATCTTCCCATTTTCTTAATCAAAATGTGTGGAACAGAGTAAAGTCCTGTGCAGGAGCAGCATATTTCATCAATGCTTGTCTTTGCAGCTAAAAACAAGTAAAAAACTGAAGTTCTGTCAAAAAAAAAAATTAATTAGTTTGACAGGACTTACTTTTCATGAGCTTGTTTGATATTAATTGCTTTAATTACTTGATGCTTATTAATTAAAGTCTTATTAATAAAATCCTGACTTAAACTTCTTACTATTTTGATGGGCTCGGTATTCAGATGACAGGCTATCATAAAGTTATTTTCTGCAATTATCATTTTAAGTATTGCAGCAATCCTAGTTTTCTTCCAGGCTTTTGGAACTTCCCTGGTACTCTAGGACTTTCTGAAAAGGGCTGTTAATAACTCAGACAGAATCTCTTGAGTGTTTTTTGTTGCCAGTTATTGGGACCTAACCATCTGAAAGAGTTAAATGTTTAGAGCCACTGCCTAGTATTAACTAATCAGATACTAAACAAAAATGCCTCTTATATGTCTGCTTGCTTTTTTTCCTCCCTTTTTTTCTTTTCTTTTATTGTTTTTACCTTTTTTAAAAATTTTCACTACTCGCAGCAATTCCACGATTTTAATATGGCTATTGGTACCTTTTTTATTTGTTCCAGTGAAGTTAAATGAGGTTGTCTTTTTTTTTAAATTCATGTTAATGATGGTTTGTACTTCGCCTTTCGTGTGTTTTAACACTTCTAATTAATAAAACTTACTGTTGGCTTCCATTTTTTTCGCATGTATACCAGGGTGAGAAGCGTAGTTGGGAGCTGCTTTTTCTGTTGCGCTTAACTAAGTTTGTCTTGCTAATTTTGCACCTCAATGTTTAGTATTAAAAGTTCCAAGTTACCATTTGCATCTCTAATTATGTCCTCAGTGGTTTTGTCTCAGAACTGTTCTCAGTTCTACAGAAAAGCATGTGATAAAGTGCTGTGTATGGATTACAGGATTGGATTTCTTTTACTTGCTTGTGCATGGACCATTAATTGTTACGCCCTGAGAATTGATATCTTAGCCAGGGTGGGTGGCTGGAATAAATTTTTTGCATATTGATCATTAAGGTTGCTTCCAACCCAAACCATTCTCTGATTCTATTCTCTTTGTTGAGGTAGAAAATGGGTGCCCAATTATACAGGGATGTTGAGTAGTGCAATTGCTTGTAGCACTTAAATTCCAATTAACTGTGTGAAAGGTTAAAGCAGAGTCTTGGCCTTTGCTCTGACAACCTGAGTCTGAGGGAGATGGTCATGCTGGACTGTTATTGTGTATTTTGGGAAGGATGGGTGTGGAGGGTGTTTGATCTTTATCAAAACCAGCTAATGTTTGTCTGCACTGCTCAGCTCCAGCAATGAAATCCTGTAAAGGCCCCACACTGTCTCCTGCTTTTCTGTGCATCATCTCCTGAGCAATCTACAGCCATTCATCCTTACCATTCCACTTGTGTTTTCCTTTGCAATATATAGGGACTTCCCAGCAGTTTCCTTCTGCCCTTTTCCATGGTATTAATTCCATGGTGTTTATTAGGTGTTTGTGTTGAGAGCAAGGAGATAATGCTGAAGAAAAGATCGGGATTCAGACTGAGGATGATGGGAGCTGGCTTGGTCTCCTGGCCAGGAAGAATTTTCGGTTGTTTTTCTTGCTTTTTTTTCCTACAAGCTTTATTTATTTTTCATTGAAAAAATATTTCTGGTGGGTTTGTCATTTTCATGAGCTGACAGGGAGTTTTCTTTATTTTTAATGAGCAGTAAATCCATGGAAAATATTTTTACAGAGGTTATTATTTATTTGTGTGTGGAAAGAGACACTTAAAGCAATCCAAATAGTATTCAACACCTTAAAAGTTTTATACCACGAGCAAAGCAAAACTTTGGAAATAGACCATAAATGTATTGTCTTATTTTATTCCAGTTTTATTTTTTTACTGAAGTTTAGCTAAAGGATGAGTTAATTCTGCAGAGGCATAGAAATGTTTTCCTGCATGTGTTGAGTCCCATCCTTAGCAGAATGAGACCACAGTCCAGATTTTGACAAACCCTGACGAGCTGCTGCAGTTCTGCCTGTGTAACTATAACAGAAACCCAGGAGGATGCTGCAAAGCAAAAGCTGACATTTGTGCAACGTTCTGCTTCCTCATCCATTATTTGCAAGGTCTCGTTTCTGAAATCTAAACCACATTTTTACATATAAAATACCTGCTTGACTGTGTTTGGTGCTTTACCATTGCAGTTAAAGGGCTTTTCAAGGACCAGGTGTTTTGGGGGGAGGGTTGGAGTGCTGGGGATAGCTAAGGGAGAATATATTTTAGGGAATATATTAATTAATACTGTTGATAGCATGGACCTTTTTTCTCTGATACTGAAGCTATGTAACCTCTCTGCTGAGCCCGAGCATGTGCAGAAAATAAACATTGGGCAGCTTTACCCCTGCAGTTTCAGGGTAGTGTTTTGGGATGTGCCTGGATCTGCTAAACATGCATCTCTTAAGCATCTTTGCTGGCACAGCAACGCTTACACTTGTGCTGGTTGAAGACGTTTTTAGCTCTGAAGAGGCAGTGGCTGCTGTCCTGTCTCAAATTCCCAAGGCTTTTGTAGAAATATCTCACGTGGCCACTGCTCACCTTCTTCTTTCGTTTTCTGCATGTGAGTGACTGATGCCAGTCAATAGGCAAACTAGCTGGAAGTGATATTTCTCATAAATATGCATGTGAACATCCACGGTAAATGTTCAAGGCTGCTCATATTTTGCAGTAGGGAATAGCTCCTGTTGAGGCAGCATTCATTTTTGTCTAGGCCACAACAGGAGGATTTGACTAAGTTATCTATAGTATATTTCAAAATAATAATTCTCTCTCCTTTAATGATTTATCTCCTTATATTTCTAAGAGGCTCTTTCTCATCATTCTGATATTTTTTTAACAGGAAGTTCTCACTAAACCGTTGAAGTATATATATAGTATATCTCTCCATTCCCAAATGTAATGACTGAAGAAAGCCAATGAAAAGATGCAGTCTGTCATTTTTATTTAATGTTGGGCTGTTGTTTTGGGGTTTTTTTAAAATTAAACGATGAATACCATAGTGCTTCTTGTATGGAATACCAGCACGGCCAAGGAGCTTTTCAGTGGTCTGGGCCACCTCTGCTGAGGGGCAGGAGGTGGGTGTGCATAAACACTTCCTCTCTCCTAATTTCATCAAATATCTCTCAGATTTACACCTGTGCCATGTGGAGTTGAGGCTTTGCACTGATTCCAGTATTGAGGAGTCTGAGGTGGGTGTGAGTCTGGTGAAGGAGCGAGCTCAAGCTGTAGATTGCACTCCATGTGCTCAAAATGCTTTGCTTTCAAGTTTTAGGCTATCTTTAATACTTAATCTTAAGGGTCTTTTTTCAGTCTCACTTTAGAAATACATGTCAATACTGTGAAAATTGAATATGATTCCACTTCTGAAGGTTCATAAACCCAATGTCATGTCGGTCGTTCCCTTAATTTGATGTCCTCCCTCTTCAGCTGGTCGGGTTTTATCCTGCTGCAGTCTGATTCTGAGGTCAGGTTTCCATCCTTCAGTCAGTGCTGCTTCATCAGAAATACAAATTCTTTGGATGAACCTTGTCCCAAGCCAACTCTGGGCAGCTCTCTGGTCTGCAGATTGTACTGACCCACTGTGCAACCCTGTTGACTTCAGTATAGATGCATTCAAACAGATTTCTTCATGTGAAAAACAGTATTTCATTCATTCTGGAGTGGCACTGGCCTGCACAAATAAATGATATGATGTTTCTGGGGTTAATTTTAATTTTTTTATTAGTACTGGTGAGTGATCTTTGTGGTGCCCACAGGAAACCAAGTTATTGGTTTCAAGGTTTGGGGTTTTTATTTTCCCTAAATGACAGCTTGGAGGCTGTGCTGTAGTTGATGCATATGGACTTAATGCATATAGATGTGTTTTATTTTAAGGAAGTGTTAGTTTTAAATTAAATATTAGCAGTTAAATATTCGTTCTACAGCAGCAAATATGCACTGGCTGCAAGTTTTGGTTGGTGTTAGAGCATCAGCAAATAATCTCAGCCATACAGTGCAAGATTTTAACTCCTTGTAGCTTGCACGAGCTGCTGGCAGGCAAAGGGGCATCAGTTTTTGGGAAAAGGTTGTGGGCTCTTACTTGGAGATTTGTCACTGGGGGGTTAATTTTGTATATTGATCCCATACACTTAAAAGGTGTTTAAAAAATGTAATTTTTTTTACATTGGAATCTGAATATTTAGATCATATTTTAAATGTTAGACAGGGAGAGACGTGGTGAAAGTTTGATTAGGTATTTACAAATCCAAGAAGAAAGTATTTCTTAAGGAAATCTAACTGGAAGCTTTTATAGTACATTTGTGTTGTAAATTATGCTTGAGATGACTGGGTATAGCTGGACAGAAAAGTAGCCATATCCATTTTACAAGACTTTTTTTCTGCTGCTTTGAATGCAGAATTCACCAGAACACTGCCAATAATGTGGATTTAACCCTACTCAGAAAAGGGGTGTACATGTGGTGTACATTTCAGTTTCTCTTTAGCATGATGAAATGAGCTCATTTCTAGCAAGTCTCCTAATGCTGTCTCTGAAAAACTGAGAAATAATGGAAGTTTAGCAAAAGATTTTATTTCGCTGCTTAACTATGTTCTGTAACTTAGAAAGTATCAGTTTATTAATATTAAATTACCATTGAATGTGGTTCTGTAATACGCTTTCTTCATGCTGTGGAAATAGCATTCATTTGGCTTTATTCATCTTGTGGATAGAAATGAAGCAAATAATAAATTGGGAATAATCTTTTTATTCTTTTGGAGAAAAAAAAGAAGAAAATTAGTCAATGCAGACAGCTTCAGCCAGAGAAAACCTGTTGCTTCCATGACATAAGCTGATGAAGGTGAAATAATTGAGATGGAATTCTAACATTTAAACAAGGCTGTGAGACCTGGAGAAATCAACCTTCTAAAGGGAACTGGGCAGCTCAAAGCCTGGGCTCTTGGCAGAAGCTACTTGGGAGGCTGATGGCTGCTGAATTCTGCTGAATTCTGCTGAATCCTGGCTGCTGACCCCACCAGTGTGCAGCACTGAGCTCAACACTGCGTGGTGAACAAAAGCACAACTTCTTTAGCTGAGGTATCTTCCAAGTGAGATCATATGTCTTTTTTAGAGTATAATAAAAAATGGAGGATCTACAACTTCCCTTCTCGGCTTGCTTCTGTGGTTTATTACCCTGCCTGTTAAAAGCTTTTCTCCTGATTTGGTCACAGATGCTTGTTTAAAAGCCCTTTAAAAGTCATTTTAGTATGCACAGTTTCTCCTAAGAAAAGTGAAGTGACCTATTTTTTAATACTGTTATCTCCAATGCTCAAAGAATTCTTCTTTGCACCTCTCCCACAAATTGTTGAAGTTTGTATTGTGCATTGCACATTAGTTTGCTTTTACTCATTTCATCTAAAGACTACCAGTGTCTGGTTTACTCTAGCAGGTCATGGTGAACTCCTTTGGAGTGGCTCTTGCCCATTTTAACCACCCTAGAGAAAGGCAGCAGCAAAAAGGAAAGTGATGCAGTTTCATGGGTGGCACTCCTTTCTAGGTGAATATAAAAAAAGTGTTTGTTGGTTTTGTTTACCAGTCCAGAGCACTGCCATATTAATGCTGTGTCCTCTTCCAGTCTTTAAGTTCATTATTAATCAAATATCTAGAGAAAAAAATTGTGCTTTGAGAGCCAGATGTGGCAGCAAGTAGTGTGGCTCCCTCACCTGCAGCTGCCTGTGGAGATGGCAGCCTATTATTAGTTTGTTGTGTGATGAGTACTTTCTCTCGTTGACACACTGAAAATCTAAGTTGGAGTATCCTGGAGAGTATAAGAATTCATTTTCCAGAAACCTTGAATCTGTACTTGCATGTAAAGTTACGCTCAGCCTCCATCAGTAATGGACTCTGCATGTGATTTGAGGCTTGTCTTCCAACAGCCTGGAAGCTTTTCATTGCACTGCTTTCCTTTTACTGGCTTTCCCCAAAACTGCTTTTAAAACTATATTCTTTGGGGCAGATCTCTCATTCACACTCCTGAATACAGGCTTGTTGCAGCCTAGTCAGGCTTGCTAATCTCAATATGCATGTCCCTAATAGACGTAAATTAGGAGGATGCTTAAACAACCAATGGGCTGGAAATTATTTATTGCCCTCCCATGATACAAGCCTCTCGTTCTGGAACTGAGTAATCTGCTGCTTTCTGTTCAGTGTGCCTGTCCTATGTGCCCAGCTGCTGACAACTTAGCAAGGGGTCTGTTCTTTCAGGGTTTTTCTGGGCTCTGCATTCTTATTGTCAGTTCTGTTCAGAAACCATGTCATTTGGGGAAAATTAGCCAACTTCTTTATTTTTTCCTAATGAATTTCCTATTCTTTTTTTTTGTTCTGTTACTTGGTATTCTTTATTTTATGGGTCAGCCTCTCATTTGTTACCAAACTGGGATAGGCTTTTACCCAAATTCTGGGCCGTTATTTTGCAAAGCAGAGCTGTGGGTTGGAATCTCTGTCTGGCTAATTCAGAGCCGGTTCCCCATCTCTCATGGCTTGACTGTTGGCAGTGCCAATGCTAAGCTTGCTAGGTTAAGTCTTCCAGGTCAGGGCATGACCCTGCATGAAGCATTTGGGATTCCCTATCTAGGGTTGCTGGTTACTAATGCAGTACCTCAGTTGCTTATTTTTTGCATCAGAAGGCAAGCCATGCGTTTAGAAATTCAGATGACTTGTTGCAGGCTGTGGGAGGTCTAGAGCACATCTCTTCAAAGCTGAGGACTTCCGTTTCTGGAGCATGATTCTTCTCATTTATTTGTGAGCTGCTTGGCTGATGACATCCATTCTCCAGCACAGTTGGATCACAGACTCCCCTCGGCGCCCCTGTGCTTCAGAGAGTTTTCCTGCAGATCTGTCCCAGTGCAAGATCAAGTAAGCAACTCTGAGTCATCTCCATATGCAAAACAGAAAAAGAGCTTTCACATAAAACGTCCTATGTATCCCATAACCTTTTCAGGAAGGGTGGAACCTGGAGATTTAATATTTGGAGGATGCGATTTATGGCCCCCTTTTTCTCACCCTGTTTGTGTCACTGCTTCTCTAAAGGAAGAATTTTCACTCGCTTTTCCCTTTTAGCCAAACACCTGGCATTTGTGTAAGCAATTGGGGAAAACATGGGGAGAATTTTAATATTTTTGGCAGTATTGCTTTATGTGTCATACAGGTTTTGTGCTGTAACTTTGCCTTCGGTCTGGCGTCCTCCTGGCTAGTCAACTTAATCCTCAGCTGGAGAATTTAGGAATAGTGGAGATGCAACCAGAAATCCAGAAAATGCATCTCATCTCACGCCGTTTTTTCAGTGTGAAACAGTTGATTATGGATTTCAATCAAGAAAAAAAAAAACCAAAAAACAAACAAACCAGAAAAACCACCAGATCTTAGTCTGCAAAATCCAAGTGGATGCATTTGTGCTGTTCCTTTGCATGCCTAAACTTTGAGAAGTGGTTTAATATTCTCTGTTGCAGTTTTCCTTTTTAATTTTGAAAAGGAAACATTTTAATTGCTTCCATACATGTGCTAACTTAAAAGGGTAAAATTATTGCATCATCATTTTATAGCACTTGGCAGAGACTACTCCTGCTAATTTTATCCCAAATCATACCAACTTAAAGCACTTTTCATGCAATCTTGATATTTTTTTCAGTACATTTTTTATACTAAATGCACAATTTAAATGCTCTCCATAAAGATTCAAGTCTGAATGACCTTGTGCCTGTTTGGATGCCCTTCATTTTATCTAGTACAGATTGTCAAATGTAATGCTGTGGCTCTTATGATAGAGTAGTCCCAAAAGTGATGGTTCTGTGAGAAAAATACATCAGGGTGACAGTGGCGTACGACAGAGGGAGGAACTGATGATATTTCATACTAAAAAAATGCCAAATGGCCTCACTAGAAATTCATTTGTAAAAATAAAATAGTTGGAGGAGGGGAACATGCCTCTCCAGGAATTGCTTTGGATTCATGAATTCAGTTTTGATTTGCCTCTTTTTTTTTCTTTCCTGATGATTGCAGAAACTTTCCCAAGAAGAAATAAACATTTGCTTTGAACAGTTCAAAAAGTAGCTACTGGTTTGGAGAACGTGGGGTGTAACCTTTTCCTGCTGGTCAGGGTGTAATAAACCCCCCAACACCTTCAAGGTACAGAGAGCATGTATATAAAATCTCATCTAGATGGGTTTTTTTGTTTGCCTTGTAATTAACCATTGGCTGCTGTCCATTTTCTTACTTGGAAACAAACTTCCTTAATGTCCCATGTTTAAAGCCAGCCATAAAGATGGAGCAGTTGGTGTCCTGAGCTGTTTGGAGTATGTGTTGCAGGGCCAAAGGTGGCTGGTTTCTGTCCTTGAAACAACGATGAAAATCCAGGGCTGAAGTTCACCAAGTTGGCTGTGCTGAGAAGGCTGCTTTCTCTCAAATTTATTCTTGCTTTCATTGCTTCTGGGTGAGGTAATGCAGCTTTTTATACACAATGAATCTACGAGTTTTCTCGGGTTTGATAGAGACGTTAATGACTTTGGGGAAGTTTGGCAGCATATTAGTGCTTCAGCAGCATCTCTCTTCCTTGTCAGTTGTTTTATTCTTGTTTAATTTTTGCTATGGCTTTATTTAATTTCAAGTAGCTTTATAACTTAAACCTTTTATCATATGAAGAAGAAAATCCTGTGCCAAAGACAAAGTAAGAGTGCTTTCATTTAAAGCGAAACGGTGTTCCCAGTAATTGGGTTTCTATCCTGCACAGGTTACTAAAAAAAAAGTCATTTTGCCGCTTGTGTTCTGCACCTCTTGGACTTGCACTGTTAAACTTCAATTACTAATATTGTTTAAGAGTGTAATTCCTGTGTGAATCGCCCATCTTTCTTCACTAGGAAACAGAATTAATGAAATGTTGTGTTTCTTGCTTTTATAGCAGTTCCAAGTGAACTCTTGTATGTGTATGGGTTTAGGCAACCTCCAAAGAAGATCTTTATTACTGATTTTTTGGGAAGCAAGATTTCCTCAGAATGAAATTTGTCTTTGAGGAAGTAATAAAATATAGTTGTGGCTGTTCCAAGGACTAGTCTTCCATATGTGCTCTGACAATGTTTTAGGGAGCTTTGCTGGCAGAAGCCTTCATATTTGATCAAAATCAATGGACCTGTTCCTTTTTTGATTCAGTTTAGACTGGAGGAGGAGTTTTCACATTTCCCTTGAGGCTTATTTAATTAGAAAATATATGAAACCTTTACCGTGAAATATTGAACTCTGAGAAATGGACTGTGTTGCTCCATGGAAATGCAAGCCTACAAACCTGAAGTCCATCATATGCAAAGCGTTAGAACCTCATTTGCTGGAGAAACAGGTAGCTACAAAGTAATTGAAGTTAAGGGTTTACCAAAAGTAGTCCTACCAGGCAAAGATAAAATTTCAGTGGAGCCTTTGGTAGGGTGGCAAATGGAAAATATGTCGTTTCAAAGTAGAGAGGAATTAAAAGATAAAAAAAGAGAGAGGTGTTGGTTTAAGATTGTCTCATGGAGAGACACAAATGGCTTGTGCCAGAGAATGCTTATTAGTAGATAGCAACTGGTCTTTGTCTTCTGCCCAAGCTTATGGCAACAGCTGAGAGTCAAGAGTAACTAAATGTATTTCCTTCATTTGAGCTTTGTCCCACTTCTTTAATTAGGTGTCCCGTGCCTGTCCATGACTCTGATCCTTTTGTGTGATGGTCATCATCATCATCCTCAACAGAGTGCTAAGCAATCTTTTCAGTTGGACAGTCCTATTTTTATGAAACTGTAAAGAGGAAAGACTTGGGGCAACATTAGACCACGTACAAGTAATGTTCTGAAAATAAATAAGATGGTCTATGTTGGAGGAGTTGTATAAAGTGTACTTGCAAACTCAGATCAGTTCTCTTCTGCCTTGAGGGTAGTAAAGTAGGTGATACCTATCTGGGAAAAGGAAAGCTGAGAGAATTTATGGGGGGTGGGTTGTTTTGTTTTTAAATAAAGCTTTTGGAGGGAGTAGAACTGTTTTAAAAAGTTTTGTGGTTGCTTTTTTGTTTAAGGTAAAGATTAACACTGCTGGGACAAGGGTGGGGGCATATAGCTTGGGTTGGGTGCATTTAACGTGTAGATTATAAGTCTTGTCATTGGAAAGGGAATGCTCAGAAATTCTTTGAAGCATAAGATCAAAATATTTTATTAATTCTGAAATAAAGCTCAGGAATTTATGAAAGTAGCTACCTTGTAAAGTGGAGGATGGCACAAACCACGGAGTCTCATCCAGTTTCATAATCTGAGTTCCAAGCATGCAAGAACTTCTGTACTATAACAGAATCTGTCTGCTGATTTCTTCTGTTCTGACACAAACAGGGAAAAGATGAAATTCAGCCTTGTAATTTGTTACAATTCAGTAAGAAAATATCTGTTTCACTTATTAAAAAAGTACCCCAGAAAAAGTCTACTCTAGCACAGTTTGGACAATTCAGTTATGGTCAAACATGTTGGGGTGCATTTGTGTTCTCTTTTGTCTAAATACAACTGGTAAACCACATAATGGAAGAGTTCAGACAGTGCTAATGGACAACTCTACAGCCATCCCACAGGATCACAGAGTATTCTGAGCTAATTTTGCATAGAATTTCAGAATAGTTCAGTGATTGCTGTATTACTATTTTTTCTAACATCCTACCCAAGATTAATATTTTAATCCCAGATTGAACAAGGTAATTCCTGTATCATTTCATAATTGCTTCTAATTTTACAAAGGCTGTAAAGTGTGAGTAGGTTCTCATGCATTGAAGCAGTGTAGCTGAATCTAGTGCTTCAGTTTTAATTTCAGACTATTTCTTTTTCTGGATTACTGCAATGATTTAGCAGAGATGGGAGGGGTAAAAAACCCTGATAGATTAACTTCATTCATTTTACTTCTGTGTTTTCTGTGGTAGTAAATTCTGTGGTTTTGGCTCAGTGCAGGAACATGCAGAATTGTATTTCTGGGTTGATTATCAGCTTATTTTTTTCCAGTAGGAACTCCATATGAACAGGCAAAACTTTTAAAGATGTTTGAGGAGCAAGGTTGAATGTGTATATATGAGTCTTATTTTTCTGCAATGCAGTTAGAGGGCTGTGCAGAGAATGTGGAAAACCTTTGGCAGAATTTTCAGAGCGGAGCACTCGTGCTGAATAGAAACTAAGCAGTCAAGGAAAAAAAAGGGAACAAGAGAATTAAAAAAAAAAAATTGCCTTCCAAATAGAGCCTGGAAAGCTAATGAGCATATGACATCATTTAACTAGTTATAAAAAGATTACAGCTCCTCTGATCCAAGAAACAGACCCTCAAGGTTTCTGATGTTCCCTAGATGAAGGAAGGTCTAGAGTTGTGCTGCTGAGGTCTGTCCTTCCCAGGAGCAGGGCACAAAGCCCCCCGGTGCTGGCAGCGAGGGTTGCTGCTGGTTCTCCTTAGAACAGCACCTGTTCCTGGAGCTGGCAGCAAAGGGATGTGGCTCATCCCAGCTGGGACAGGCAACTGCAGTCCGAAATGGCCAACCAGAAATAGTCTTCTGCTTTTGGAGTGCCTCCATCTGTGCTCGGGCAGCAGCAGCTGCTGGAGATGACCTTCTTTGCTGCGTGCACGTACCTGTGGAGACCCTGGGCTCCTCCAGGGCCAGGAGGGACCTGTCTGCTGTGGGTACAGCACCCACCCCAGGGGCCCTCCAGCCACATCCTCTGCCCCTGGTGACCAGAGTGAGCACCTGGTCCAGGGTGGATCATCTCCTCTGGGACCCAGCCAAGGAGCAGACAGTGTTCACCCCAGCGAGGGGAGCAGGTCCCCCAGACTGTGGGGGAGCAGTGGGACAGCAGCACTTCAGAGAAAAGCCAGCACTCGTCTTTGCGTGATCCTCAGCTCTGGGTGCTGTGCATCTTCCTCCATCCTGGTGGAATGCTGATGCCTCTGTAACCTTCCCACTTCCCCACAGCAGCTTTCTTCCAAAGGCCTCCATGTTTCAGCCTGAGAACTAGTAAAAACCATGGAAACATCATTTTATTTTTCAGACTTAATAATTATGTTTCAGGCTAGGAATGTATTTTTAGGAGGGGAAAGAAAAGAAGTTATGTAACTCTTGATTTATTGCATTGGCTTAAAGAGCTAGGGAACCTGGGATTTTCCTCTCTTGTCATTGTTCTGGGAGCATTTCCCTTTATGGCAGCAGGGAGGCCAGTGGATGACTGTTCTCAAGAGCAATTCAAACTTTTTATAAATCTACTGAATGTGTTGCTCTCCATCACATCTCAGTTGCAGAGCAGGGAACAGTCACCATGGCAGAGGAACCTCAGAGTGCTGACATACCTTGATGTGGAGGGAGCACCTGGGGAGGCAGGGAAAGCATCCTGGTCCTCTCTCTGGGGGCAGAGGTAGTTTCTAGGCAGGAGGTGATTTGTTCTGAATTAGAGAATTTTTAACTTGCTTATGTAGGAATTGTGCACTTACCTGTAATGTGCACATGGAGGTAACTGGGAGTAACTCTGTGGAGGAATCCTGAAAGTTGGACAATGTGTTGGAGCAGAGACAGAGTGAGCTGTGATTCTGTAAAAACAAACTTGCAGGTTAGGAAGCGTGGTTGCGTGCATGTGACTCGTTGGGAATAATTTGCATAATAGAAACAACTTGAGAGAAGCAGCGTGGAAGTCAGCATACATTTTGTCTGCCTCATCTGAGGTTTGCTTTTATTCTTGTCCAGCAGCTACAAACCAAAGAGAGAACTTCCAGCTTCAAAGAAGGGACATGGTGGAGGGGGGATACTACAAAAGAAAAATAAGTACTGGATATAATTCAGAAAAGACACGCAATCAAACTGAACAGATTGCTCAGGAAAAGATCTATTCTGTTGCTGAAATCCAAGAAAATGGGGGAAAAACAGGAAATAGTGAAATCTGTTATCGACCATCTGCTAAGCCTAGGAACTTGAGAACCATTCCCATGACAAAAATACTAGATTGTGAACTTAATTTATATTTCATAATACTTAAAGTATAGATACAAAAGTCCTGTGGAGAATCTAGTATTTATTAAGTGTTTAAAACTGATTTTAAAGCAGGATTTTAAATATGAGTATTAACTGGTTGGATGCCTTTCATCACTGATGATCTAACAGATCAAACTTTGAGGAGGAGAGGGGAAGCAGGCAAGCTGAATTTCCTCTGGAAGGAGGCAGTGGTTCTCTTCTTCCAGCTCCTGTCACCCTCCCCTTTAGATTGTCCCTTGAGAGTGTTGCCACCTCTGTGGCACCACTGCCATCCCGGGATGGGAACTCTTCGTGCGCTCTGATGTTCGGGAGCCGCACGATTCCCGTTCTTGGTCCTCCCTGTGTGGAGCACTCCGTGTTTGTCCTGGCCTGCTCCCTCCTCGTCTCTCCTTTCACACAGCACAGCCAGAGAGAACAGCATCCAAAATAATTCCAGCAGTCTGGGGGGCTGTGAGCGAGCCATGAATTCTCCTGGACTCTGCGCACTCGCAGTGACTCCACATGTGTAAAGGTGTGAGCGCTGTTTCCTGTAAGCGTTTCTGAAGGATGCAAATGGAGTTTAATTGCTGAAAGTTGGGATCAACGTGGCCATTCAAAGGCTGCGTTGTTTGTTGAATTGTCAGTGTTAATGAACTCGGTGTGCAGTTTGCAAATTGCCTTAAATGTGGGCTATTGGCTCGTGCAGCTTTTTGGAGTCTTTTCACAGTTCAAAGATAAAAGTGAGAGAAGACTTTGGCAAAAGCGTATGTTTGCATGAAAAGTATTATTATATAGCATGTGGAAAAGTTATGATAAATTCAATTCTTCATGGTGATATTGTACTTTCTTAAACAGATTTGTCATTTTCTGCCAAAACTTTCCAGCCTTGTTCAGGTTTCTGAAATGAAGGAGGCACAGTCTCCTTCCTAATGATAAATTTTTTTTCGGTTACAGAATATACTTGGATTTTCTCTTCCAAATTTGCTGTCCAACTAATAGGCTGTTCAGCCTGTGCACAAAGCAGAGATGTAGTAGGTAAGACTGTATATGGTCGCAAGGCTTTACAGTCACAAGTACTTCTGAGACCTCTTATGGAAGCAGGTGGAGTGAATTCCATTTCATGTAAGATTGTTACCATCCACGTGGCTCACTGAACCTTAAAAATCAACCTTGCTGCTTCTGCTGACAGACTTGCTGTAGAAAGAGGCCCTAAGTAGCAGTAAGGGAAAGGGAGATACTCATGATGTGCTGGAGTCTTCGCTGCTCTGCCTCATCTCGTACTCTGCTCTAAATAACCCTGTATTTTCACCCACATTGCTGCAGAGCCCTTTTGCTGCTCTTCCCAACAGTTGGTCTCCTTTCTTCTGCTGCTGGCACATTTCCACTTTACCCTCCTCCTTGTAATTCTCTGTTTACATCTCAGCAGCCTCAAGTACGGTAATTTCACGATTATAAGCTGCACCATTTTTACTAAAATTTTGGTCCGAACCCAAAGTGCGGCTTATACTCAGGTGCGGCTTATAATCGTGAAATTACTGTAAATGTAATTGTGCTACCTGTCCTGGTCCCTTTGTGTTTGGTTCAGGACCTTCCCTTCCTTCTCAGTGTACATTTGTAGCAAGGTGTTTGCAGAGATGAGGTGGGATTCAGGTGTCCTTCATCTCAGTTCAAGTGCAGCCATTCACAGGAGGAATGAGCATCTGTGCAAAGGGAGGAGAGTGAACTTTGCTCAGCCCTGGTCTGCAGCTCGCTCAGTGTAGCTAAAATGGAGGGAATGCTGCTGCCAATACTGCAAACCGCTCCTGAGTGCATGCAAACACTGCTTTTAGGTGGGTTTGAGTGGATTTTCCCTCCAATGGAAAAAGCACCACCTCTGGCTCCAAGGTTAATTCAAAGTCTGTACACTGAAACATGGAGATGCTGGTTCTCAAAGGATCAATTGTAGGAAAGATGAATACTGTCCAAACAGTGTTCTCCCTTCACCTCATTTTTTCAGAAACATCCATAGGATTTTCCTTAAAACACGGATTCTTTTGGACTGAAACACACCCATGTTGTAAAATGTCAATGCTTACTTTTAAGCAAAGTAAATAGAGAAATTTTTTTGTATCAATAAAAGGAGAGTTGTTTGGCAACTTCAGTTGGAACCGCTGTTCCACTGGTGTTGCTTTGCTGCAAAATTTAAACAATGCAAAATGGGTGGCTGGAACAGGTAATGTATTATCTTTAGCATTTTATGGTGTTTCGCAGTTGTAACTGTAGAACCTGTAGTTAACCCTGAGCACATATCAGATGTTAGAGTTCATGAGGTTTTTGGGGGTTTTGTTCTTTCTTTTGAATTCTTTCAACTGTATCATCTGCTATCCATAGCAGGGCAGGTTTGTTTAGTAAGGGTAACTCTGTAATTGAATAATCTTATGGACAGCTCTGTATAGTACAGTTCAGATGCAGGGGACCTCCATGAAACTCCATCCTCTTGGCCAATTGAACTGCAGCCTGCATCTTAATGGCATTCATCTCTTTGCTCCCAGCAGTGCCTTCAATGGAGAAGTAAACTCTGCAGATCATTTATTTGATGACTTTTCTGTATATGGTGTGTGTATATATATACACACATGCATGCCATTTTAAAAAGACTTGGATGTAGTTCATGTGTAAGCTTTGTCACACTATAAGTGCTTACCTTTTTACTTGCTCTTAAATGCCAGCTGCCATGTCCTTGAGTGTGGAAGAGAGGGAATAAAACATCATCTCTGCCACTTCAGCCTGCTGCCCAGATGTACAGTTATTGCAGTTGCTCTTTGCATACTGTAAATTATAATTGCTGCTTAACTATTCCCTGACTTTAACCATCACTGTGTACTTTACAGAAACCTGTATCCTGAAGCAATTTCAGGTTTCAGTTTCTGCTTTTGGTTTTTGTGGTGCTTTTGTTTGTTTGTTTTCATTCTCTGATTCTGAACCAGAAAACATTGCAGTATGAAAGGGGAAATCTAATTGAAATTTGAGTTAAAAATCTAGTCCCTTGGTCATAGATTTTGGAGGGGAAGGGAGCAGGGGACATACATGCAATTTGCTAGAATTTAATATATTTAAGCTTCTTTTTGCCCAATTGCAAAAAATACCCTTTTTTGAGGATAAAATTTCTGTCGGGAGTTTGTGTGCCTCCTGGCTGCTTGCTTGATCATTGCTCTTGTTCTTGCACTGGCTTTGTGGCTGGGGGTTGGTTTAAGGGAAGGACTTAATTGTGATGCAGCCCAATAGCTGCTCTGGGGTTCTGTGTCAGGCATGAGATGAATTTCTGGCCCACCTTGATTTTGTTAGGAATTTTATCACAGCTCTTGGTGAGACTCAGGTTTTTAAGACTATGAAACCAAGACTTTCCTGCCCATCCAGCTGCTGGTTTATGTCATCTGAGATTGTACACTTATTTATGCTGCTCACCTCTGTGATTCCATGGCTGGACCACTCTCCTGGAAGCAGTGGTTGGCCCCATAGCAGAGAGCAGCTGCAGAGGCAGAGGTTTGGGTTTAATTGTACTGACAGTCTCTGTAAAAGTAAAATCTTCCATGTTCAAATTGAATATTCAATTTGGTTATAATCAATAGCTTTTTAATTCAGAGACTCAGAAACCAGAGTATCCTAAGTAGAGGCAGGGCAAATTCACATCACCATAAACCAGAAATGGAAATGTCCCTGGAGATTTTAATAAAAAGAGCTCAAGATTTATCTGTCAGTTTCTTTAGCTGATGAATAGAAGTAAGAATCCTTGCAGAAGATTTCTAATATTGTTGTAGAATGGATGGCTTGGGTTTCTGTTCCTATTCTTAACTATGCCAATGGCTTATCCCATCTCAAAGGACTGAGAACAGAAATCATGTCCGTTTAGCATAGGGGAACGTTGTTCCTTCAGAACTCAGAAGTGTTTCACAGAGGGAAGCAGCTCCCAGACATACAGTTTGTTTGACTTTGTAGTCTTGCTTTGTGTTTCCCCAGGAACACATTGGTGGGTTGATTTTTGTTGTTGTGCCATCTTCCTTGAAATGGCCAGCATGGGAAGCTTTTCAGTAAGCTTAAATGTTGATTTCTAAAGAAATTTTTTTTTTAATTATGATTTAGTTCATATCTGGGGAGGTGGGAAGCATATCTCTGTCAGGGTTATCTTATACCTCTGACAAACCTTAGGAAGATGGATTCTTGTGGATGTGTGGGTTTTTGTGTCAGTAGAAGCTCCTTGGGACATTTCATTGCTATCTCTCTATTTGATGTCTTGGTGGTCTTGTTTCAAGATAGAGGTTAGGAAAAGAAAAAAGGAGAAACAGACTCCATATTTTATACCTACTTAATCAGATCATTATTTATGCAGTAAGAAGGCAGCATTAAATTTATAAGTAGCATAGAATTGAGTTGATTTAAGGGCTTGTGTCCAGTATTAATCTTCAAGGAAACCAATACAAGAAGGGAAATATTGCTGTGTCCCACCTGTCTCCATAATTACTTCTTTTAATATTTTATGTTTGCCCAATTCCAAGACCTAGAAATAAAATGGTGGTGTGCAGTAAAAACACCCAACCAACAAAGTATGGTAGTGTATCTCATATATTTGTACATACTCAGGTTTGTTGTCATAATGAGAGTTTTAATTATATAAATTTGTGCTTACGAAGTCTGGCCGTGATCACTGAGCCTGTGGCACTAAGGCAAAGCAACCTTTGCTGTGCATGTGACAGCTTGGTCATGTAGAACCAACTTCCAAGGCCCTGTGGCCTCTGGTGCCAAGGCATCCTGATGATATTCCATCCACCCTGGTGTCCTCAGCTTCTGGACTGGCCTTTTAGCTGGCTATAAGTGCACCAGGCTTGAGGTGGCTTCCATTTGTGATTAGAGATGATGCTAAAAAACCTTGACTCCCTCACTGAATACACAAATCACTTAGAAAATGTGTCTCACCAGCCTCCTTTGTGCTCTGACTCCCCAGTGCTATGGGGTGTTCCTAGAGCTCATGGGGGCACTGCTCCTGCCCTACCCTGGCTACCTACAGAGTTGTTGTGGCAGCATCAGAACTGCTTTATGAACCTTCAATTCCTGCTTTGTAGTAAGTGAGTTTGCAGAATTTTGGCCTTGGTTTGTGTCAGAAAGCTGAGCTGCCAGTCTTCATTCCCAAAAATGTCTCTTGACTGTCCAAGGTAGATTTCTGAGATATGCACGTGTCAGTCTGTGTAGTGTCTTTGCATTTGTCATTTA